>NC_135063.1:4242424-4545454 GCF_051401765.1 Calliopsis andreniformis
CGTTCGTGAGTGAATGTCGAACGAACTCGAGCATTGTGCGCCGAATTCGGAGCTCTTTCCCGCAAGTTTGCGTCAGAGTCGTAAATAAAAGCGAAGGCATGTCAGAAGAGATGTTGTTACTCGATTTGTTCGAATGACGATTCATGTTTACTGCGAATTTTGGGTGTTTTACGAGCAACCACGCTTATTTTAGTTGAATGGAAAGACGATTTCAGAAAAAATAGTTGAAAGGAAAGTCGAGTTTGACGCTCGTAATATGAATTTTATGGAGAAATAAACGCGATTTGCGTTCTAAGTAGAAAATATGCGATTTCTAGAGTTTTTCTGATATTTACTGTTTGCGACTCGAAGAAGTAGTTCCATCGATAACACGGAAAAAAATAGAAACCTATCGTTTTTAAAAAATTCTTATTCGAATATTCATGACGGCCGTATTTCTTGGCAATGTATGGTCTTAGGTAATAACTGTTTAGAATAATAAAGTCAAGAGTAGATACCTTTGAATAAACTTCGAATAAATTTAGCTCTGTTTCAACAAATTTCTATTCAAATTCTTAACAAATTCCCGAGAATTTTATCCGAGTTAAAACAAATTTATGCCACTGGATCATGTAGAGATAATTATGAGCAGTATTGTATAATACTAGGAATTTCTGGTTAAGCGGTCTAGTTATCAAAAATGCTGACAGTGTGTGTTAATTACTGGAAGGTGCACGAGACGCGGAGTTGCATGAATAATAAAGTGGTTTAGTGAACGGCTAGAGATAGCGCACAAAAGTGTGCCGATAAATTAAGGCCAATTATTTGACTCCGCGTTGAACCGAATCGATCGTTTTCATTATATCGCGCTATACATCCTGAATTTCCGCTTCAAGAATTAAGAAATTGCTACAAAAATGCACTTATTCAAATCTTCATACTATCTCGCCCATGCAATGCATAATATAAATAAAATAAGAAATATCGAAAATTACAAATTTTAAATATTGAAATACGCAAATTTTCAAATGTTTAAATATTCAAATTTTCAAATAAGCATTCATACATACAGGAAATGAGCGTTTATTAATGTTAGACATTTTTCGGCGATAAGATGCATGTAAACGGTTCTGCATTTACAAGTCGGTAAATTCACAACATTCAAAAATTCAGGTCACATAACTCCTAACCAAATACAGAAGCAATGAATCACAAGAGACAATGGACCTTCTATAAATATTGAAATCATTATAGTGTTATTACTATTCAAAGAAGTAGCACGTATTTGCATGCGAATGAACCCAGGATGAAAGTATCTCACTTCCTTATTTCTTTAGAAATTTTTCTGATCTCTAGAACAAAATTACGTTCGCTTTGTGAAACAGGAAGAAGACTATTCATATCTCAAATAAAAGAGCATCACGTAAATAACCTTTAAATATGCATACTTCGAGTAAAATTCGTAGTAAATACTGTACAAAAACTTCCACTAGTAAATGAGTCCAAGTCGTTACTTCTAGACGTTCCAATGCTTTTAATGAACAATGCACGCGAGACATGCTTTCAGCGATGACATCTCGTCGAAAGATATTAAGGTACAGTTACGTTTTCCACTCATTTCTACGCGACACAGGTACAAGAAGCGAGCGACAACATAAGTCGGGTCACCCATTCATTTTTCATGAAGAGCACGTACATAACTCGACCCTGGCACGACTGGGCGTTGAAGATTTTCAACCAAGCCGTGGATAGGTTCAGCGTGTACCGTAACACGGCCAGCAAGCCACCCACAAAGGAACCGTTGTCACTTAAATCAATTGTTTTCTCACTCATGTTACTCGTAAAGTCGAGCTGGAAGTAGAATCGGGACTATTCGATTATTTGATTGAAATGAATGAATATTCCAGCAGAGGTAAATGTCAATAAATATTCCCAGCACCGACAGGAAATCCTTTCGCCTGCCTACGATTTAGGAATGTCGCATATCGACACTAGAAATCTCGAATAATTTTGCCTTTCGATACCGTCGTTCGCTCGTTCACGTTGCACCGTTCGAGCTAATGTCAGCCGCCCGTGTTTCGCCGATTTGCATGCGAGATTATTGGGTAAATGACCGTCAGGGAAAGGGAAACGATCGGGGTAAATCAGCGTGCAGTTCAAACGATTCGTATCATGAACGAGAGGGAAAAAGTATTATTTCGACCTCGAGTAGACAGGAATGTAACGATAGTAACAAACATCCTCTTGCACCCAGCAGAAAATGAACGTCGCGACTCACACTCACGTAATGCTAACATATTAACTTGCTCCAATTATATAACGCCATTATGGTAGTGTATTAAGCCAGTCGGCAGAGATTATAGAGCAAATAGAAGGATCGTTGATAAGAAAAAGACAACCGACATTAACGTAATCGCAACTACTGCTGTCCGTCCATTAATTTATTTGAGCCGTTCGTAAAGCTAGTCATCGGAACGGCCGCAGAAAAACTTGATTAGGCCACTTACGAGATAGTGTGCAGCGGCGTGAGAGAAAGAGAATGAAACGCGCTCAACCCAAATACGAGGACTCTGAGAGGATCAAGCTCAAGAGACACGGAGCGAATTCCACGTGCAAGGTATTCCAAGGTCTTCAGTTTCTTACGTACTAAGCTCACCGTGACCCGTTACATTTATGCGAACGAAGGCGTGGCGTTTTACGGTTTCTTCTTTGAGACGCTGGCCTATGCCACGAAAGCTCCATTGCATAACGCGATATTAACACGGGGGAGCGTCGAAGGAAACGCGTCGCGACGCTCCATCGTCGCCATCCCTCCTCCTCGTGGGACCAGCCCGCGATTGTCATACGATGCGACGCCCATGAAGGCCAATTCCCAAGAGAACGTTTTTGCAATAATGTCACGAGAACGTTATCTTGGGGAACTGCCTCTCACGATCTTTCGAAAACAATGATATCAACGCGACTCTTGACTTAACGTTGATCTTCTGGAAGTGAACAATTACGATGGATCCAAGATCGTTATGCTTGAGTCAGACGTAGGAAGAGGAGCTTAAAGTTGATCTTTATCGACCGAAAAGTAAATTAGATTTAGAACTATTGTCATCCCTATTAGGAGGCTATGACACAGTTGAAAATAGTAGTCCAAGAGTTTTCGTTGTATAATAGCTAATGCAAGGCATCCCAAGCCTCATTTCCATCTTGATAGCTCAGCATTCTCTTACTTGGGAAAGTTATTCAATAATTCCCAATAATGGGTGTTCGTGAAGCAAAGACTTGTTTAAAACTATATGGAAAATACTTTTCCAAGGTATCCCGATCCTTATCGCGACTCAATATCACGCGAAGACCGCTTACAGAATGGTGTTGCGACGCGCTATATCCGGTGGACGCGTGTCGCGAATCGCGATCGGGGAGTCGTTTCGAAAACCCGATTGCAACATGTCGAATCGGCACAAGGCGGTTATGCTCGTTAGCTTCGGAGTTTATTTGCCGCTCGAGACACGAAATATCGCGAAATTCGCTATAAGCCTGCCAGGCACTGGTTTAATTAAGATGTGCGAGCTCGAGCAGCTCTGTTAATCAGTTAATAAACATGGAAATGCGCGCCAGCCTGGCACACTCTGTGTGCGTTGATTGAACGATTAAAATGTTAATTGGACTTTGATTTCCCATTTTCGGGCATCCTACAGTGCCTGTGGCCTGTACTCGAAGCTTTCGATATTCGTGGATGAATGGGTTAA
Source organism: Calliopsis andreniformis (assembly GCF_051401765.1). Lineage (NCBI taxonomy): Eukaryota > Metazoa > Arthropoda > Insecta > Hymenoptera > Andrenidae > Calliopsis > Calliopsis andreniformis. The sequence continues at coordinate 4,246,144 of NC_135063.1, forward strand.
TATTGAACCCTTGTTAATATTTTCGAGATATTTACTAGAAGAGTGAATCTTTTAATACAATACAAAAAATGCTTAAAAATAGATAACGACTATAATGTGTGCTAATTATTCTACTAAAGCGGTCAGTAGACTTTGAAGGTTTATGCATTTATGGAAATTTGAAATCTATAAAAAGTTCCAGAATTAAATATCAAATTTAAAAAAATAGGAAATATGAAAAATAGAGTGCAAATTATAGTACCTATTTGAAAGATGAAGCAAATTTCTATTTAGATTTCATTTCTTTAACTGTGCTTATGAGAATGTGGAATTGCATAAAAATCCACAGTCTAGTCATCAGTTGTTGAAGGGTTCCATTTCCACTGTAATATATCATGTTTAATGCCCCCGCGAGCCCATTCGTCTTCGAAGATCAATGGAGCCCTCTCCGTATTCAAATTACGAAATATTCCGCTCCGTCGTGATGGGTGATCATCGTGCAATTGAATTGGCCGCCTTATCTAAAAGCGAGGCTGCACTCGGGAAATTGAACGCCTGACTGCATCTCGTCAGCCCCCAATTTTATTAGCCCTACCCTCCTGGATACCACGGGGTAGCGGTCGTCGCGTGAAAAGGCTTAATCGCCTAATCGAGTCCTGTTCCACGCGCGACGCCCACCTAAAACCCCATCGACTTGGGGGTAGATTGAGATATATCCTCTCGAAACAGATGCAACATCTGTCACTTGATTCGCGAATGTTCTTTCTTGGGATACACAGAGGAAGCAACCTTTCTCAATACATAAAATGCATATGACTACAACACGAGCTTTAAGCGCGAGACATGCTAATTAAGCTAAAAATGGGTAAGTAGAATTGGTAGACACAGACGCGGGAAGGAACTTACATTATTGTTTTCCTTTTTATCAGAGGATAACAAGAAGTCCATTTACGACTAGAATTACTTAATCTCCTAAGCACAGTATTTACAATATAAATACTTCTAACTTTCTCTTCCTCTTTTTATTCTTATCTCGCTCTTCTCTACCGTATTTTTCTCTCTAATCACTAGAGAAATTTTTCTCTTCCTTCTTCTTCTCCTAGTACTTTATTTATCCTTCTTGTATATGTACACTCCTTCTGACAAAATTCCCAATTTCGCTTCCGTATTTCTTCTTCCCTATAATAGATTCTACATAACCTATCCTCCCTCTTCGCCCAATATCTTCTTTCATTTAATTCATTACCCTTTCAAGACCTAGGTAATCTACCCAAAAAGTAACTACAACTACTCAGAATTTTATTCTGGGAATCGCGATCGGCCGTGATTTCACGCGCGTCCCATTAAATCGCCCATAAACAGCTCATTTTTATTCTCGCCACGGACACGTCGCCTCCGTCGCGTAATTGGGTTACCAGAACGTTGTTCACGGAACCACCTTGCCGCCTCAACCACCTTCGCTGTTTCTTCGACATCAGAGGCGTCTTCCGGTGCACGACAATGTTTCGTACTTTGGGGAACTTGTGATCTTCCCGACGGAAGTTGCTGTCGGCGAGTGAAAAGCAGGGCCGACGGTTTACCCAGCAAGAGATACACGTTGCAAACTAAGTGTCGACTCGCTTGGCAATTAACGCTACTTGTTCTCTTTCACCCGAAGAATCCCGGAGAAATTCACGTGCGTGCGGAAAGCGAGAGCTGGCCCGTAAATACCGAAGGAATTCTGCGGTTGGAACGGTTTGGGGGCAAAAAGTGGACTGTGGGTGATTGAGAGGTACGATGAACTGGGGCTGGTTAATGCTACCCATACCAATTGCCTTTGCTGCACTGAAAGAACTAGCCAGTCGAGTTCTTGGTGGGCCCATTATGACGCAAAGCTGCAAGAATTTTGCGGTCGAAATTGCGGGGACCGCTTTTGAGGGGAGTTACTTTCGAAAAGTTGAAGTCTGACAATGGGACGAAGGTAATGGTAGGACTGAGTTTAATGCGTACCTTCGCGGAAGTAGTAAATAATTAGGAAATATGGGACTGGTGGATGTGCATGACACATAAATAATACAGCATGTGAACGTTTAATGAATACTTTGGTTATAAGTGGAAAAGTCTATGATTTAAACTGTACTGTGCACCAACTCTGTAACTACCTTATAAACTTATAAGACAATGCGTGCTTTGTCTGAAATATTACGTTCAATTTTTTCTAACTAATCAGACATGACTTGACGCGAGACCTCTAATATTGAAAAGCTATTAGGTTTGAATTCTTTTACTGCCATGATACCGATTTATCGGTAGTAGGATGTAGGGCTAACTTTTTCTACTATTAAATGTGTGCAAGAAAATACAATTTTCTTTGAGTCGGTGTAAGCACATCTGCATAATTTATCGACGTGTAAAAAAATTTCGTTCACCAATAACATTTGTACTGAATACAGAATTTTTGTTGATACATGGAAATAAATATTAGCTTGGCTTAATTTTCACTCTACTTATGGTTAGTTGATTGGTACTAAAAGGGTTAAATAAATGCGTTTGACTGATGAAGGAAATGGATAGTCAGAATCACATCGAATAAAAATGAAAACGTTATTTTCATTCACTTGATCAATCGATACCATCGGTACCTTTATCGCCGAATTAATTTACGATCATTCCGATTGATACGCTCCTTCATCTGGACCTCTTGCAATTAACCCGATGCTCCAAATATCAAGCTGCAGGTCCGCTACAAACTACTGGTCGCTTAATAATAAATCGACGTTCCAGTTCCGTTCGAGCGACCCAAATAATCAGTTTTCTCGATCATCGGTTGACAATTATGACAGCATGGTCATGTATGCGCGTGTGGAAAGGACCCAATGGGGGTCATTGGGCCGAGAGAAAAAACGACCACGATAATTTGGATAACGATCCGAACGCGTGTCGACCGCAAAAAACACGGATAATTGAGGTGGGTGTTGCATGATTAATTAACATCCTGCTCCGCTATCAGGATTCGGATTTTTATTTCTCGTCGCGGATTACCTCTTTTCGAACCCCCTAATTGAACAGCAACTGTTTTATTGAACCCCGACAACCCATAATCGCGACAGATAGAGTCGAACAAACAGAATCATAACACGAGTTGATACGAGCATTATACCTAAAAGTCATAATATAAAATGAAATCTGAAGTAGTCCTTATCTCGTCCAGATAAGAAGATTTGTAACATGATCCATTAGTTTCCCAAAATCTACCAGCTTCTAGACTGACTCCAAGGAACAGCATTCCTCTGTCTCGTAACGTAGACCAGTGGCTGATAAGCGTATGCCAGATAAGGTAAAACAAGCAACCTTGATGAATTAGTACCGTGGATCTCTTCTTAATTGCGATCCAAGGTTACTTCGTAGTTTTACGATTCCTTATCAAGAAAATGGGAAACGCGGAAAGTCAAGCTCAGGTTCGAGCGGTTATCAGCGAGTAGACAACGTCGTCGTTGGACACAGGGTCGCACGATCGATTGATAAGACCAGACATCGGTATCCACTTAGGATTCCATTGAGATAGGACGTTAATCGATTCTCTTCCCCACGTCTCTAATTGCAAAAGTTACTGGCGAACTTAAGACATTTGAATTGATTGCAATGATCGAATCTGTGCATTACAGGAATCCAAATGAGATTCTAACTGCTGAAATAGTCCTTCAAGTCGCTAGGGAAAAGTAATTGTCCTTATGAGAAATCTAAACTTTCAGAACTATTTCAATTCCGCGGTAAATTCAGTCGGTATTGTAGAATGATAGTTGGAGCCGACGTCGCCAGGCGGCACCACGAGACTAGAAAATCGACTTACCGATCTCTCGGGATTTAGATGATCTATAGCAAATTTTTCCCATTATACAGTTTTCCTTACTTTTGACTTTCGCATCGTTTTTTATTCAAATAATAAATCTAATGTAAGCTTCTTTCGTGGAAATGTTTATTTTTGTGGTCGATAGAAAACTATATTGAAATAAAACTTACCGACGGATCTATGTGATCTATAGATCCGTCGGTAAAATAGAACTCATCGATAGATCACTGTAAAACTTTTCATAAATGTAGTTCTATATTACTTTTGCTAGGAATAGAGACTGGATGATTCTCCTTAAAAGAAATTCGAAAGTCATTCTTACATCTAACTAAATAATAATACATTGCCGCTAATGGAACTCAATCACGTGCCAAACGACCGCTTTTTTGTGCGCCAAACTTTCAAAGGTGAGATTCTAATATGGTTATATTTTTTTCTAGCAGAAGTAGTATTACAAGAATATATTTTCTCTAGCCATCGCTTGGAGCAATACCGCAGGAAGTTTGCGAAATTGGCGACAGTTGGTTGCTCGTTTGGTTGCTCTTCATAAAGAAACCTTCTATTAACTTTCGGTCATTTCGGCCGTCTCTCGTCGGGGCTTCTACTGTATCAAAGCGTGACGAAAGGCTCAATGGGACGTGAAAAAAGTGAAATCTCAGGCATATATGGGCCGATTCATCTCTTCAGCTTTCGATCCCATTATCCCTAGCAACAGTAATGCGAAACGTGAAGTGTACTCACCATCGACGTGAAATAGAACTTCTCGAATTCTCTCTCGTGAAGCCGCGCCGTCGTCAGGTTCGTTGCAATGTGTTGCGCGTGCTTCGACAATATATCTTCGCCCTTCTTGCACAACCAGGACAATACCTGCAATCAGAAATAATATGCACCAATGATACAAATTTTACATATGTAATTTTGATCTAACGTGTAAATGATCTTGACTTGGTCTTGAAATATATTAACTCTTATGTTAATACTCGAGTACACTGTTCCCCATACTCTCTAAATGGCGACAATTTTGGGTATTAACATAAGGGTCAAAATGAATTTGACATAATTTTGACATGAGTCGAACATTTTTTAACTAAAAACTGTTTATTTATGCTTAATTTCTATGTATGATCAAGAATCTTTCCATTTGCTTCTGAAAGGGAAGTGTAAGTGCGAGGTAATGGCGTTATTCTAACTTCTACCGTAAATTTAGCTTTCAGATTAGAGTAACGTTTTATTTTAAAGCATAATATATGACTCACATAATAACTGAAATTTCGTAACTGTAATACTTGCAGACGTCGAATGCCCAGTTGCAAAATACACCGTTGTCGAGAACAAGTAATTAGTGTCCGCCTGGATTCGTTAAATAATTAAGAACAGTGCAACAGACAGCTGCGCTGCGATTATTTATGAACATCATCGTAAATTGCAAGTAAAACCCTGGTATAAAGGACACTCCATCTCATTCTACAACCTATTCGTTCTGCGAACAAATACCACTTTCGTACCGTGTTCGAGTAATTTATTAATAGACGATCGGGAGAAAGGACTACTTCCATTGCTCATATTTCACTGCACTACATTCATTTTGATATATGACGATTTCGCAACGATATTCTCACAGTAAGCCAGTGGTAGCACTTCAGAAATCAATGAGCTTTCTGCCCTGCCCGCCGCCACAGTTTCAAACTTTTGCGCCCCCATAATTTCGCGATTCCCCGAAAACCAACTCCATGCGAATAACTTCCATTCCCCGCTCAAAGCTCGAAAGCTCCCACTTCATCGGCACGAGAGCTGCATTCAAATTCCCACGTGCACTTTGTCCCCAGCTCCTCTACATGTTCAGCATACCTCATTACATTCAGCGCGGCATCAAAAAAAAAAAGAGAATACATTCCGCGGCAACGTGTTCCCTTCGCCAGCAATAGTCGACAGGATATCGTCGTCCGCTGCGCGACTTTCCACCGTGGAAAATCAGCTCTCTCGAGATTACTTCACCTGTCGAGAGCGTATTACCCCCGAAGGCACCCTCGGCGAAGGGGACCGCGAGGCCTGCTCCTTTAGTCGATAATTAGATCGCTGGTACGGGCGTGTCACGCGTGATTAATGATTCGTCGTTGCGCTCCGACGTGCCGCCGAGCGAAAAGTACGCGAGAATAATTAACGGGAGCAGACGGGCGGGGAGAATGGTCGTCGAGGGACAAGAGGGGAAGTCACTCGAAGCGTCGTCCTCGTGCCCGTCCTCGACGCTCCGATCAATGGGGAACTTGAATCGAGAGAAGGGGCCGCGAAATGTTGATTACAAGCAAAGCTGCCGCTTTTCGGGTCAGTGGGCCGTGTTTGCCGGACCACTACTGAAGACCAGAGGCATGGAAGGATGGCCGTGGGAAGACGGCGATCAGGATTGATTTGATAGAATTTGATCTTATTTGGGGCTTGAATAAAATGATGGAAGAACTTCAGTACCTTTAGAATTGGTTTACAGATTCTTTTTAACGGTTAGAAAGGTATGACTGGAATACTTTAGAAAAGAAACTTGTGTAAGGTAAATGTTTCAGTAGTTGACCATTAAATTTTTATGTAGCTAATAAAAAACAATACCTGCAGGACAAAAATGGATCATAAGATAGAGTATTTAATTACTGGAATGAAATTCAAGTATCGGGATATACATTTTTAGGTTATTTATTTACTGGGACATATATAGTAAGCGCCTGGGTATTGGGACATTTATCTTACCTTACAAGGTATTTGACAACAGGTCAGAAACTTTAAGAAGCGATACTACATAGCAGAACAAAATGAAAATGAATATGTAATAATGTGTCTGACTTATCGACTTATTCTACTAACATCGCAGCGTCAGATCTAGCTATAGATGCACACCAGCAGTAGAATAAGCAGCAAGAGTCAGACACATTGTAAGTATACTTTTAGTGATCGATAACTCAGACACGAAGCCTCAAACACAATTTCCTAATTCTTCATCTTCGCCTTATTTTAATGCATAAAATCACCCATAAAATTTATTACCTGTTGAACACCCTTCAAAAGTATGTGATAGCCAGGATTACTAGATAATTTTTAGCAAAAAAAAAAAAAAAAAAAACGAAAACTAAACTGAAACCTAAATAGAACAGAACCTTGACACAATTCTACGTTTACAATTTTCTTCAAAAATTCTATATACAATAACTTTTTAAATTCTAATTATGATTTTGAGAAATTATACAAGTCAGCACGTCTTTATACTTCGAACTGCTGCTCGATAATGAAGCCTCTTTTCCTTTCTTTCACGGCCTTTCCTTTTTCTTATCATAGCCCACTCCACTTTGAACAATGGCAAGTAGTCTTCAATAAACCTTAGTACAGATAATGTTCCTACAACTGCTAACGCTAACATGTGCTTCAAGGAAAACAGCAATGTTCTACCATTCTACCACGTAGCAAGGTCTATTCTCCAACTCGTTTAAGAATCTTCAGCATTTTATATCAGTACTAGTAACATAATGTCTAAGAAATCTCAAATATATAATTTGACGAGCCGTTAAGGGACACGCGAGGCCCTCTCCGATCACACAAGCGTCGCAGGGGTTTTACGGGTCACTGGGCCGCAGTTAAAGTGCACAGCAATCGAATACCATTCGTGGCTAGTGTGTGCACGCGTCCCGCGAGAAGCACAGGTGCGAACGAAGCGGAGTGGCGCGGTGTCGAGCACCGGGAGAGTGTCGCGACCTCGCGACCAGCGGACCCCGCGCGTTTTATCTCGCCTTTGCGCGTCCATGTTAAACCGTGTAAACACGCGCAAGCGAGTGCGCGCGCTTAACGGTCGATAGGTATTTAGGTTCGCCCGCGGCGCGAGCCGCTTCCGCCTGCGGTGCATCTTCTCACGCGCGTGCACTACGCGCGATCTTATCTTCCCTTGGGGAATGCCCGATACTGTGGTTAAGTCGATTAATGTGGACGGTCCGCGCAAACGCGGCCCAGCACCGAGTTCCTGACCTTTACCACCGTGAAATCGTAGGGTTAGGAGTTTTTGTCGATGTGACGAGTCAATTCCTCGACTCGCGTGGGTGTTGAAAAGATTTGTAGTTGAGGATTAGGAATTCTTGAGGAGGTCGTAGTTCAGATTTGAAATTCACTCTTGCAATAGAATTTTAAGGTTTAAATTTGAATTCGCCATATTCAATATTCGAATTTTAAAATTTTCAAATTTTCAAATATTCAAATATTAAAATTTTATTTAATTATTAAATTAAACCATTAATTGATTAGTTTAATTATTTAAATCTTATTTAAATATTCCAAGGTTCAAATATTCAAATGCTCAAAATTTTAAATATTTTAGTTTTTAAAAACATACAAATCCATCCAGTACCTTTGCATATATATATATATTCCTATGCATAACATTAATTAAATAAGAATGAAGAATGAATTAGCAATGATTAGCGTGGATGTCAATACATTCTTAAAAAGTGCTATTGGTTTGCTCCCATTTGTATTTCCTTCAGATCTAACAGCCTGTAAGTTGCCCTATGTTGATGTAAACACGCTTATCATGTTTATATAACAACTTAGTGAAGTGCAACGTTGAAAGGTATTTCTACTTGCTTGATCGAGAAACGGATAAATCCTGTCGAGTGGGCGTCGAAACGTTAATTCGATAAATTGATATCTATGTTCGAGGAAAACTGTCTTTCTAAACCATCTATTTTTGCTTGATCGTGGCACAGTTAAGGCGACAGTAATAGTTATATAAATTACAGCTAAAAATAAGTCCTGGATACTTAAATTTGTTATATAATACATACTCCACAATCTAGTCTATACAGATATGCGATGTTTTTTAGCACGTGAAAAACATTGCAGTGAGTTTAGGACTGAGAAATAAGGAAAAGGAAAGTCACAACCTGTTTTGTATCTAACAATCTTTTGCATATGTGTGAACGCATCATAGTCACAAAACAGTTCACACAGAAACAAAAAAATCTTTCTTTACGACTTGGAGCGGCGACAAACATCAAGGGTAGGATACCGAATTTTATGGTCGTATTTAGGATTCTTATCATGGGGAACACTCTTGTTCCCGATAAATGCCATCGATGGCCCCTTTTTTTAGAGACTCGATGAAGACCTTGTTCCTCCGTAACGATGCTCCTTCCCCGAATCACACGTTTTACGACGCCGCCTCGTTTGGCTTTCGGGACGAGTCTCGTTTTATCGTCCCACATTCGCGGCTCGGACGAGATGGAAAGGATGTCGAACCAGGAACATGATCGTTTAGCTCCGAGACCTGTAGAGACCCAAATTTTTGAAGGGTGTCTCGGGCTCGATTCATCTCCCTTTCACGCGACCCTCATTTCAGACAATTGGGAAATTTTAGTAGACCGTGTACATCAAGAACTGACAATTGATATCAAAATTTCAGATATATACCGCCATTTTGGCTCAAATCTCAATAATTCGATTTTTCGAGTGGGTACTATTTTCTCGGTTGGTATGAGTATGCTGGTATTTATAACCAGGGACATGGTTGAATGCATCGTATCGATTGCACCCACATAGGAATCCCTATCGCTGGAAGTTTGCGCGATTCTCGCACCGATAGACGCATCGTTGGGTTTATCGGTCAGCGGTGTGTCAGCGGAGCTGCGAGATTAACGTCGGTTTGACTTGCATGAAGTTACGTCGGCGAAGTACGCGAGGGATTGATGCCGGATATTGTAAAACGCTTCTCTGTCGTGGGAAGAGGAACAAGTATTTATAGATTCCTCGTCGATGGAATCGTTGCTTGGCGCGATACAGCGACTCAGGAAACCTTATTAGTTTCCTACCAATGCATTCTACTTTTTGTCATATTCCATCAGAATATAAATTATATTATAATAACATCACTCATAAAACGCATGAACTCAAATTTCAGATCAACCATAACACCTTCCTTTAAAGAATTCCCATTACAGCGCAAGATATTGCATAACGCAATATATAATCGAGGAAAGTGCACATAAAACAGATCCATATCCGAATCGATATAGCGATCGTAAAAAGAGAAACGACCGAGCACTGACGAGTCCACTGGCAGCCATCAATCTTCCGCAACAAGTGGTCATCCTGCGCAGTGCAATTACTCAGGTTCTAACAGGCTGCGAAATAGTGTTCCTCGGCGCGAAGAAGAGAAGAATGTATCCGAAATTCGTACGGTCACGTCTTGTTGCTCCAAAAAAGCTGGACGGTACGAATCGATAAGTATGCCATAGCCGCAATCAACGTCTCAATGAGTAATCGCATCGCCCAGGGCCACTCTTTCGCTCATTCTCAGTCTCGTTGGCCCATGGGCCGACCAAAAGAGGGGCGAGGAGGCGAGCGACATTCGTCTCGGCCGCTGTGAATGGAGCAGCGATCGCCCGTAGGAAAGAAACAATTTTGGCCGTCGAAAAATCGCCTCTGCAAGTCGTTTTTACGGTTAATAACCTGCGCGATAATATATGACCGCCTTTTCTTCGTGATTCCTTTCGACGAGCTTATGTTCGGGATCGTTAAAGCAACGAAGAATTGTATATTAAATTTTCTTGTACCACAATGTTACAGAACGAAGGTGGGAAGTAGAACGCTGACACTTTCCTGCTTCCACGTCCGCACCCTGCAGCTGTTTTGCATATAATAGGCAATAATTCTGTTCTAACGAATTTTAAGGAACGATCAAATTTGAAACACCCGAAGGCAGACATAAGATCGAACGTGATTTATCTCCCGCTGTAAACACGTGCCAACGAGAAATAATTTTGACGGACAAGCCAACCGGGCGCGAGATTCTTTTCGGTGGCGCAACGCGTTTGAATAGAATGGCACCGCGTGACGATTTCATAAATTATGTAAGCGGTCTAGTATGCCTCGACGAACGACACTGCCGCTCATAAATTATCCGTGATCAATGTACTGCGTCCGATTTTTATCAGTCGCTGAGGTATGCAGACCGTGATTTGAATGTCGACGTTACGCGAGCACGCCGCGATATCCCTTGCTTAATAACAAATTGGGTCGACTGATAAGAATCGAACGACCCAGGGTATCAGTCTCCAACGTGCTATTTTAATAACAATCAGTCGGCTGAAATGCGCCAAGTCATTTCCTAGAATCTAGTCGAACGAAAATTGAATAACGTAATCAGTTTCTTGGCACGTCCTTGTTTCACTTTATTGAACAGTAGATATGATATTCAGCACTTGGAAAAACTATTCAAACATTCTTTAAATTATGCCACTACGAAATTTGGAGGACCATAAAACACAATAGAGGAACATACTACTATACTCCATGTGGAGAAGAGATAGATCCCCTGCAGTGATTCTAAATAGAACTACCTCCATCGACTTTTTCTTTTTCCTATCAAGCTTCTTTAGCATCCACATATGGATGAAGCCTGAATCGAAGCGGCGGTGAATTAAAAATCAAGCACACGTGGTCCTATCTGCGTGAAAATCTCTAAAGAACAACCGAGGCAGTTTATTAAAGTATTTCACGCAATTCGATTGCAGGTGGTGGTCCGAATAGCCGGCCGGGATCGGACAAAACGAGAACACGACAGGCGGCGGCGGCAGAACCCGCAAGCGGAGATGCGCGGCGTATAATGAGGATACAATTTACTCCTAATAAGAAGATACGCGTCATATTTTACGAGGCAAGCGGCCGCTTCCGCGCCATGTATGGCCGTACCCCCGTGCGTAAAACTCGTTGCACCGGCGAGCTGGCCATTAACAGGCGCGAATGTCTTAACGAGAAGGACCGCGAGCAAAACGTAATCCCCTGGATATCGCCTCCTCCCAGCCAGGGACAGCACAATGAAATCCTCCCCGGTATAAAATACTGTAACCTGGCTGCGCGTTTTATGCTCGCGAGCCCACCTCATGAAACGATCGCGGGAACACGCACGGTAGGAGCACCGACGATTGTAAATCCTCTCGTAAAATTAACGAGACGCTGCGTCGATTTTACCTTCGCGATATGACTTTTCTGCTTTCCCGAGGACACTGCGACTCGTTATCGAAGAGTTCGTGCCTGAAGCGTTAAGGCATCGTGAAATGGACTCTCATCGAAGAGCCGTGAGACCGTCTGATATTCATTAACGCCGATGAAGGGTCACGTTTGAATACAAATTAGGAAAAGTAGCGCGCCTATATTCTTTGATTCATCTCGTAAAGAAGATATAAGGAAGCATCAAAAAACTGGCTATAAAATTTATAACCATGTATAATTTAAAATATCTGCAAAAAGGGGCAAGATGATGAAGATCCACGACAGCGATCAAAATTACACCCCTCGACCAGCGACAAACGGCAATTCTACTGAACCAGAGGATCTCACTTTTCACCAGATGCGTCAAGTAATTTACTCGCAGGAAAAAAGAGCGGAGGATAGACAAGGATGAAGAAGGACCCCCTAGAATTGCGGCGGAATCAATTTGATCAGCGAGTCGTTTGTATCAGGGTCGAGTTTATTTCAACTCTAATCGTGTTCCCTCCTCTAATGACGGTGAACACACACCGAGGCCCACTGTGTACCTTCGTGTTGCCCGACCTACCTACCTACCTACCAACCTACCGTGTACGTTGGATAAGGTGATTCAAAGTGAGGAGAGCTGCTTTCAGTGAAGTAGACGGCAACTGATTACGCAGTTTCGAGGAAGAGAGAACACACTACCGCGCTCCTTCTGTGTCTGTGTCGTATATAGAAGGAAAGGGGTTCTCTCTTCGTTCGAGACTCGAGATTATAGTTATTACTGTAATAAAGATACACGGTTTGTTTGCTCTCGAACGCGAGGCAAAAGGGATTCCTCCGACAGTCGGGAGGAACGCCGAGCAGCGCGATTCATCCGGTCGGCTTACGGGTGTACAAGCCTCATAAAATGTTTACACGTCTAAACGGTTCTCTGCATTCCCTAGCGCCGTTCGATTACCAGTCATTTGTTTCCCTAATACGTTCCTATTTCGCGAACTGGATGGATGGGATTTGATATCGATAGACACTACTCTTTCGGGGTTGCAAAAATCACTAGTGGAGTTTTGCTTTCGGGGTACATACTGTGTGCTCGTTTTTATTTCTTTTCTGTTTTGTTGCTCAAAGTACTCTCTTGACCCTTTTAATGCCAATCCCTTAGCCACAGTATAAGGAAAATTTCCAAGACAATATTTACTTACTTTATATGCGTCAGGAAAATATTCTGTATTCAACATAAACGTTGTTATTGGTAAACGAAATTTTTTCTACGTGTCGACAAATTTTTTCAGAATGCACCAACTAAAAGAAAATTGTTTTTTAACATATTTGACAGTAGACAGAAAAGTTAGAAGACAGAAGTGTTTTAAATTAGGGACTGATGGATCAGTCCGTGCAATTTTAGTACTACAACCGATTATTGATAGAACAGTATCTTGGCACGAAAAGGGTTCTTCCTTCTATTATTTTTAAAAGCACTGCCTTCTGATCCAGACAAGCTAGTTCTAATTCCAGGTATATTGCAAGCTGTGTTTCTCTAACAAATAGAATTTCTGATTTACGACTTGAAAACTCTTTATTGACCGTCTACTCTGAGTTCCTCAGCCACTGTTGTAACTTGTTCTCCAGCAAAGGCGAACATTTCGAAATATTTTCAAGTGCAGTTGCGTTAAAAATAATATTAAAAAGGGCAGAAAAGTTATCTGTAAAGCACATTATACGCTTTGTAGCCGCAGAGGACCTAATAACAAGTTTTCCCACATAACACTTTCATTTCGAAAAACAATCGAACTTCTAAACACAGTTTCCCTCCTCTTCGTTACATTTTTCGCGTCAAGGGAGAGTGCATCGCTAATGAAAGATTAATGGTACTCTTAGAGAACTATTGGAGCCGTAGGAGGCTGCGCGACATCAGAGACGAGGGGACACGGCTACTTCTTTCAGATCATCGTTGTCCTCCCGCGGATACGTAACTCTCGAACACGGTTCTGCTTTTAGCAAAGCGTAAGGTGAGAGTGCATTTTACAGACAATTAACGATCGTTCCCACGGGAACACTTTGTCGAGGAAACTCGGTTTCGCCGATCCTGCGTTCCCGCTGATAACAGCCAGATCGAACGTGACCAATTAAAGGACGCACGACTTGTACGGGATAACTTTTTGCTTCGTCTCGGGACTTTCGAACGTATCGTCGCCCTCCAACGAGAGAAGAAACCATACCGAATCGTTCTGCTTTCCATTCGTTACGTAATGGCCCTCCACTCATCCCCTGAATGAAAGTTAATCGATGATCATTTGTCAGCTGATAAAACTGGACATAGATACGAACTTTCGATTACCTTCGCGAAAACATCCACACTCAGTTGAGGATAAAAAGAGAGAACGATTCTGCGTGACAAAATGAATTATATACAGATTTAGTTTCTTTTCTTTGCAAAATTCTTTCCAACTCTCCTTTATAAGTCATGCTAGACAGCTCCCATTAAAGAAGTAATTTCAGAAAACACGTTGTGAAGCAAGAAGTTATCATCATCGTCTCTCCTAATTCCCCACCATCGATAAGATAAACTTCATGAGAGAACCAGCAGCGAATTGGCCGATGCACGCGTGCGTGGAAAGTAATTACAGGAGAATGGACGAAGCGTTTACGCGGCAAACGCAGTGGTTACACACTAACTGCGTTTCTTGTTTGCTAGTGACACAGAGGGGCATTGTTCGATCCAATGCCAATGACTGCTCGATGATCGTGCCGGCCAGCTAGCCAGCGATGCATTCCGTTAATTACAGCTTTTCTGCGTAAATCAGCGGTCCCGTGTTCCCACGAGGAAAAGAAAAATGAAAGTAGAGGAGCGCCAAGCACGTCGCGACGCGTGAGAAGTCCTTAAGGAGCAATGATCGCGTTCTAATGATAGAACGAGGAAAACTCGGAAAAAATAACAAACAGGTGGATGTAATCAGCTTGGAGGAACAATGCAATCTAGTAATTAATTTGCATTAGAGTTGAAACCTACTTTGCATTTCCTACTAGGTACGAGTTGAATATGATGCATCATGATAACGCTACTTTACAGTAATCTTCTATAGAAACAAAGTGGGAGAGGATTGACCCGAGAAAGCAGGCAGACTCGATCCCGAACATCCAATAGATCAGATCCCTGGAACTCCGCAATTCCATTGACGACTAAAAAGCAAGCAAACAGTCGAATCCTCAAGGATCTCAACGTGACCGTGGGAACAGGCTCCAAACGGGAACACAGAACGCTGGAACGTCGAGGGAAGGTTTCCAGAAGGTCCTCTCATTCGCTGGCGTCAAACGCGACGTGGCCCGCGCCACTTCGTCGCCGTTGAATTATTGCCGCGACCGCGCGGGATATGATTCGTCGGGCGCATAATATATTGCGAAAATCAAACACGTCTTACGGCCAGTTGGCTAGACAAAAGGCGCCATCGGCGGAGCGTAAATCACCTTAGGAGTCGAGCCTCCTCTGGACTGGAGCCTCTCCGCGGGGTCACGCCACCACCTTCGTGCCCTTCCCTCGTCCCCCGTCACGCTGGATCCAGTACCCTGGACGAGGCTCTTTAAGGAGACCACACACCGCGGCCCCGAGCACCACACGACATGGAAGCCCTCGAGAAGTCACCGTGGGACGTCGCGTACGAGTGTTTACGAACCGGTCCCGGGGCCGATTTTGAGTACCTGCTACTTGCCGCTTCGAATACCGCGATCGCTATCTCACGGCGATTTGTGAACCACCCCTTTCCCCTACCATGCTCCCCCTGAGCCGCCACTCATGCTTTTTTACGTTTTACTTCCGTCGTTGACGCGGGGAAGGCTTGGAGAAGTTGTTGAGTCACGGGGTGCAACCGGTTGACGCGCTCGACCTGGGTTCCATAGGGACTCGTCTCGGGGAGAGCGTGGAGAAGGTGTGGAGAGTGTTTCTATATTCCTCTTCTGGGTTTCGATTGATGGAGGTATGAACTTCGCTTTGGAGTAGGTAATGATGGAGGAAGCTAATTTCGAATGCTTTGTGGAGGTTGTAAGAGTAGCTTTGCTTTCATTCTCTGTACTACTACAATTTCTGGGCTCTAACTTCTGCTTTATTACGTTATTTTGAAGCGACTCTTAATTCATAATATGTATCAAAAAATTTACGAACTTGAAACATTATAGTTTTCGTATTACTTCAAAAAAGAAACCTTGCACTCTTACCTTTAACAAGTCAAACTCAACATCATCCAGTACAAAGCACAACTAATTACTACCACTATTCGAGTCAACAATCACTACAAATTAGCAAATCAGCGGTCATCATCAACCACCACGAGTCACTAATCCCATCCACCGATCGATCAGGAATCTCTGTTGGCACGCTGCCCTGTTTCTCGCGTGCACTCATCGAAGCGACGCCCACGTCCATGTCACAGACCCGCTCTCGATCGACGATTAAACGTAACGAACACTGTTTATTCCTCGAGGCGCAAATCGAGCTCGCGTGAGTGAATGCATCGACGACCGACGCGAGTTTCACGCATGTCGCACGATTGCCACGATTTCGTAATTGTTCCCGGGCACACGCGCGAGAGAACGCAGTTGAGGATCGGCGAGCGGTCGGATGCTGTGGCAGAGAAAGAGTCACTGATGCCTGGCCCGATCGCGCGTTAAGACGTACCTACGAGGCACGGAGCCACGCGCCCCTCCCACCTGGTCATGATACTCGCGCCACATTGCCCACACACCTTCCACTTCCGAAACATCGATTTCGTTTCGATTACCATACTCTGGTAAAACCATCGCCAAGTCCTTTGAAATTTAGACCAGCAAAAATGGGGTTGCTCTGATTTTGAAGCTGTGACGATTTGGAGAATTTATAGTTTATTTCGATTAGCTAATCGAAAATTTAAGAGCCACAGGCATTCTTTGTAGCACCTAGTACTCTCTGACACGACGCAAAAACTGTGACTAAATTTGATGGACTGAATACACTGAATGTATTTCCGTTTTATCTCTTCACTAAGTTATTTCGTTCCACTGTTTATGACGGTTTGAGGAAGACTTGAGCGTCGCTCAGTTGAAAGGCTGAAGTCTACTTAGGTGCAAATAGATAAACAAAATACCGTGCCTGATACGGTTTGGTTACCAAAGCTTATGCATATTATCGAGTCTAAGCACATACAGAGAGGCATCAACTACCGTCTTATATTCTCGTAACGTCGAAGTCGATTAACCTATTAATATTAAAAGCGAAAGCCTTAAAATTCGATTAACCCATTAACGTTAAAAGCGAATTCCTTAGAAACTAATTAACACATTAATATTAAAAACTGGAGTAAGGGTAAAAAACCGTATCCTAATTCCATAAACCACGACCAACCGTGTAATGAGATTATTACAATAATAATTATGCGTTATGCAAATATAATACAGATACAGATTAAAAGGAGAAGACGAGCCATAATGAGATATAGAAATAATCGTACGGAAAAGGGGAATGAATTGAAAAACTCGCGACGATCGGTGTGGCGGTCAATAACGATCGATAACGTGTAATTATTTCCAGGATAGAGCCGAGAATGTGAAGAAATAAACGAGTAAGGAGGTGTATCCTGGGTGGTAGATTAGAAGTTTTCGAGTTGCACGGATATTCCCGGAGGTGGAGACGTGCCTGTGGCCGAGACTTGCATACTTAATGACACGACCGGGTCCGGAGCTATTTCCTGTAATAAGGATCTTCGTCCATCTGCCTGTGGATCGCCGGCGAAGTCCGAGAGAGAAGACGAAAGGGAGCCCGTGTGCCGCATAATTCACGAGCATGGCTAATATCCGAGCCCACCGGATGACTCAACGATTCCTGTAAAATACTAATTGTTCAACGGTCCGTACTGCAAATCGGTATGTTTGTCGAGTAAAGCGACAGTGTCTGAAACTCTCGCCAACGGGAAAAAGAAGCTCGGTTCCTTTGACAATGGCTTCGCACCAGGATGTTTGATGTGAGGGAGAAGCGTTCAGTGATAAACGGGCTTGGTTAAATGCAAATTATTCGAAAGAAACTTCTTGGAGATCTACTTAATATCTCTCGCAGACAGAATGAGCTATAAAACTGAAATCCTTAAGAGAGTACTTATAATCTTAACAGTGAGAGTTTGTAAAAGCTTTCAAAATTTAAATATTTAAAGATTTGAAAATTTGTATGTTACAAGATTTGAGTATTTCAGTATAATAGAACCTTTTTTATCCGCACGAGTTTTGATTAACCTCGAGGGTAAATGTTCCAATACTTGAACGCTTAAAATGTCACATGTCCCAGTAAGTGGACAACTTGAAAGTGCATATTTCGACCCTTGAATTGCATTCCACTACATGAGTATACTATTTCATGACACTACTTTTTGCTTCTTATTAGGCATATTAGAATTTAAGCATAAAATTAAATAAAATTAGTATTAATGTTCAGGTACTAGGACATAGTCAGTTACTAGAATATTTACATTGATATACAAATTCATCGGTCTCTGCGACCTTAGCTTTCCGAGCATCGACATTCTACGCACCTCTATTATTCGAACTAATAAGAAAATGTGATGAAGATCCCAGTAAACCTTTATTATTGAAACTACGTGATTATCGGATATATAAAGTTCTGCTACATATATTTAAAAGTTTGTATATCTATTCTATGATATAAATATATGAAAACTTAAATATTTAAAATTTAGAATATTTATGTATCCCAAGATTTGAATATTTAAATATTTCTAAATTTGAAAACTCATGTACCAGTTCCATAATTACATTTAACGATCGCCCCAAAAAGATTCCAGAATAAATGGCCCCGTTCGTTTCTCTGCCAAATTGAATCGCTCCGAAGAGTCACGACATGGGAATTCATGAGGAAGAAGCTCAGTATCAACCTGTAAAGCAGAGCTGGCACTGCTTTCGATAAACGACTCGGCGGTCACGCAACACATAAATATTTCGTGTCTCTATTTATCCACGGTGTTTATTAGAATGTAATTAATTGGCATGCGATGTAGGTTAACGCTTGAGGCAGACCTCTACGAATAGATAAAACAGGCTGGGTACACTGAGCCGCGGCGCGTCGATTTAATTGAATAAGTATGTCGCGGAGACACATAACTGCAGATTATCTGCGACCGCGGATCAGAGATATTCCACGGCGATCGACCAGCTCCGGCTATGTGTACACACAGTTTCGTCTATAACCGAACACACAGATGCCCGATAGATAAGGTTAAACGACTCACGGGGGTATATACCCGCAGTCGGAGCTGCGAGAGATCGGTTGCGATTAGCATCTGAGGAATTCGCGTCAGGATTCCCCGGCTGTAATAACAACGGGACGCGTTCGTGCCCGCTGGCGTGAAAAATTTGTCTCGATACCTGTATCATGTGCTGTTAGTAATTGCCCCCATCGGGCGTCTGTCATGCTGCTCAATCCTCGTTTAAATTGATCCTTTAAATAGAGTAGTACACAGTACATAGGGTGTTTATGAAGTAGCATTACAGAAATTTCATGGACGCTTAAGTCTGCACAAGTTCACTCTTCATTTTCACATTCATGTACTTAAAGTATAGAAAGATATAAAGGGACCATTTCCTTGTTTCGATCAACTTTTTTTTTTTTAGGATAATCCATGCAAAATTAGCACTACCAGCTTATTAAAACTAAATTTGTATAATACTGGTACGTGTATGTATAAAACATACTGATTCAATCAGTCTTGCCTATTTAACCAAGTTCAAAATATTGTAAATGCTACTCTGTATCTTTTTTTCCTCTAAGTTCGTGTATCTCACAAAGATACAACGCTACACAATAGAACATTCATGTGCCTCTCAATAAAGGGAAAGTGGGAGAATTTTAGACTGCTCCAGATCGATTTAATAACTTTTGAACAATCACCAGTCCTTCGAGTGGTCCCGAAATACGATTTCGATCGATTATGTCAGCTAGGTCAATTCCTGATGTCGTAACCGCGCCCTTATAACTAGTTCCGCGCTTCCACATGTTTATCGACCTCCGTCCACTGCGACAGGGAAGCAAAGGGACGAGAGGGAGGGAGAAAAGAAGAAGGTGGAAAGCCGACTTAGATCGGACGCAGCATCGTGTAGCCACCAGGTGGATGAACGTGCGTGTACACGCACCGTGTACGCATACAACAATGCTGGCACGTACCCGAGTAAGCGCGGGGAGTGCAATTAGCATACCAGAGCGTTCCAAGAACCGACGAGCAGTCGTTCTGCTCTTCTCTGAGCTGAGACGTAGAGCATGTACGGTGACTCACTCACCGATACCGGGACCAGGGCTCCGAGGCTGCTCCCACTGCGATCGCGAAATCGTTCTCGATCGATGTTAATTTTTAGCCAATTATCGCCGATATGAGGGCGAGCGAAGTCGAAGGCCTGGTTGAGGAGAGATCGGTTGAAGTAGATGAATGGATAGATAGATCCATTGGAGTCATATCGAGTGGAGATCTAAGTGCTAACAGAACTTGCATAGTAGTAGTATTAAGAATTTGACTGATTGGCTTGCTAGATAGTATATCAACGTCACGATTTATCAATCTCGAAATTACACACGTTTTACGAAATTTCGATGAACATTATTCACATCGTAATCAACGCCACGAGTAATGATTTCCTTGTTCACAAGTTCCCATCACTGAACTATTCACAGAATCCAATAAAATCCTGAATTAGTGTCCTGTTTGTGCAACAAGTTACAAAATAAGCTCATTAGGTTTCCTATCATCGAGAAATGGCTCTCCTTTAGGAGGGAACGTATCCCAACGGAGAGAAGCGAAATTCCAGCGTTCGAAGTTCCAGCACTGGTCGACTGTTACTGCCGATCGGTAGTCCGGTTCGATCGCGAAAGCGAGGGTGTTGCAAACGCGTGAAACTCGAGCGACAAAGTATACTTACGGCCGCGTCAGAGGTTACTGCGCCGTAATAAAAGTCATGCTGCGACACCCATAGAAGAGAGCGAGGTGAAAGAGAAACGGAGACAGTTTCGTAATAACCCACGGGACAGAGGGACAGAGATGTGTGGATAATTTATGCGAGGCTTAAACCATTGCAAAATCGGCTGCAGCCACGACGTCTCGTGATTCGACGCGGCTTATCGTCGCGTAGCTGGACAAAGAGACGACAAAGGATCGATCGTAGAACGAACCGCGTCGATTGATTGTTACGTGGACACGGTGACGCCTCGAGATCGACTCGGGCCAGACAATCGTAGCAAAACTTCTACCATGGTTCGTGATTTGCAACACTGATTGCGAGACCTCCTGTGGTTAACTCTGAGAGATGGGAAGCGAACTTTACATTGCTATCTCTAGAATCCTAACTCTAAAGTTTCTTTCGCAGAACATCAGTTTCTTATTTGTAAAACTACTTTGCTTTTGTACGATTCTATATATTCTATATAGCGGCCATACACTTTAGGTATGACAGATAATTCAAAACTTGCTGGAGGAAAGAAGGTACACATTCTGCACGTGGGAGTGTTGCTTTAAAGATCAATCGATCGAACAGTATCCTGATCTTGTTGCATGCGGAAAACAAAATACGAATAAGAATAATTTGTGCAGGCGATTTCACCGAAATCTATCTTTCGTGGTGAATTAAGGGTACCTGGATCAATTTCGTTGAAAGTTAATGGAGCACGTATGGATTTCAGTCGATTTCCGGGTCAGAAACCGCTAATATGTATCCGTGACCACGAAGACGAGGAAACAGCGTATGTACATGTACCTTGACGCGAGCTGTCGCAGGATCACACAGAGTTACTTTCACGGAGTTATCAGAAAAACCGCAGAGAAGATGGTCACAATTTGCTCATTACAGCTCTCATGAAGACATTACAATCGAATCACCTTTGCGTAATCAGCAGTACACATAATCATGACCAAGAAAGAGAAAGTTGACTTTTTGTGAATGTTGTTTCCATTTTAAGAAAACCAACTGTTGGAACTTATTATGCGGTAATTAAAGTGGGTGTTAGTCGAAAAGTGAATTTTAAACAAATTAGGATGTTTTTAATATTTTTGCGCCTCAACAAATTTTGAAGTTAATCTTAAAGTTATAAATAGTGAATTCCTATTCATGCCAAAGCTATCTATTTATTTTGATAGAAGATTGGATTATTCTGAAGCAGTATTCACCAAATACTCCTCTATCTTACTAACATAGCGTGCAACTAGTGGAACGGACCAGTTATGTATATCAGTTCGATAAGCCACGCGTACTGAACCCATCGGGATTCACTTAGTTGCGATAAGTCTACTGTAGAACACGATGCACTTGGCATGAAATAGCAAGTAATACATTTATCATTCCCACGCATGGAAAAACGAGGATGAGAGGAAACTCTGTCATCCATTCAGTCATCGATTAACATTTTTCAACAAGTATGTAATCTTCGAAGAAGGGACACATTATATCTTAAAGTGTAATTATGAGTAATGGTTTCACGTCATAAGACGCCTGTAAATTACTTAACCCAGGAATAAATCTAATGCAATTTCAATTTTCTGTCTTGTTATGTATGTACTCATCAGTAAAACCAAAGCTTCTTTAGTATTCAAAAACTTATTATAGAATACGCTTAACTGAAATCTGTTTTACGATTTTTAATTCCAGTCGCAATTCGTTCCACTCGATGAAAAAATTTCAAGAATCCCAATGAGAGCATGTCGCAAAAGTATGCAAGGAATAACGACGCTGGAGTGCCGATTTAACCGTCGAAAATATCGGCGAGATTATTCAGTGGACATCGCGGGCCGGACTTGATTGGAGATGAGCGAACTCGATAAGCAGGAGGCCTGGTCCTCGCGAAAGAATTTTAAGGTCTGAGAACAGGTGTCGTGTACGCAGCAACCTGTTCCAAGATGGCGAGAGAAAACGATGAAACAGCCAGCCTGTCGCCTTCTACGATGCCCTGGTATTCAAATTCTTCGCGGCTGGTTCGACCGTACCGAAATTTTTAATAACATCCGAACTGAATCATTGAAGAACGTTCGACGTCTATTTACAAGTTCATCATTCAAGATGACGCATCAATTTTTAACGCTATCATTAATCGTACAATCTGAGAATCTTTTTCAAACAAATTTTCATACTATTTCTGGACCTCCAACAGTTTACTCTCAGAACAATGTACTTTACTTGTCCTCAACTTTCTCAAAGAAAATCAGATAAGGATAGATTGAAAAAACCGTGTTCCTTACTTGCCAAAGTACCTATTTCACGGTATCTCGCTATCTTTAGCAAACTACAAAGCATTCACGGGAACCTTTGACCAAGCACGTCGCAAACACTCTTTCGCCGATCGAACGCGATCTTAGATTCAACTTGGAAGGAAAACAGTTATTCACTCCTCTACCCTCTCCCCCTCGTCATTACGTCAGTGACCACAATCGATTAAGGGCGACCGATCGGTCGCGGGGTCCCCTCGAAAACCGCCGTCTGTCGAATCGCGCGTAACCGCGAAAGGGCTGTATAATTTGCCAATTATCGGTAATTGAATGGCATAAAACGGAGGGGAGAGACGGGACATTTAATTATCGTCCACAGCTTCCCACGTTATTCGATCTCGCGCTGCAACCTCGGAAAATCCGCTGGTGGCCGTAAACGCGCGCGTAATCCGCCTTTAGTGCCACTAATGCGCTGTGACTGATTTAAAGTTCGTTTATCGTCGGCCAACGCACAGCCGCGCGCGGAGAAAAGGAGAGAGAGAACGAGAGAGCAACGAGGCTGAACGAGAGACAGAGAGTGAACTACCGCCGCAGAAGTTATGGGTATAGATTATCGTCGGACAGAGAAAGGACGAAGAATCGTACAACCGTTAGGAGAGATTGAGAGATTCCCGGTGTTGGAAAGTGGATGAGAGGGGGGGCGGAGATAGGGGGACCGGAAGGTAGCGAAGAGAGTCGTAGAAAGGGGGAGAAAGATAACGTAATAGTTCGATTAATTACGATAATAGCGCGCTCGACCCGCGATCAACGAAATATGTACACCGTCGGCAATTAACCTTGTAATTAGGCGTAAAGACGATAACTTTGCACGCGTACCCGCGATTGTGTGCGAGCAGACAAGGAGAGGGGAGGCTTGATTAGCGCTACTCCATTGGCCACGCGGAATCTCGATCGTAATTCTGTCGCTTTCCCTGAAACGGGTCGGGCGCTATTTAGACGCGCGCGTTTCGAATAATAAATCGAGAACTGCACGTTTCCCGCTGTCAAGAGCCGCCGAGACCTTCACTGCGGCCAACTCTGATCCATGGTCTGAATAAACATTGATTCGCCGATCGATGCGCGCGGCCTTTGATGCGGTCTGCGGTCGTATTGTTCTCTGTCGCTTTCTCATTCAGATTCTACCCGATTCTGATGACCACCGCTTCTCCAATGCAGTTTCACTTTTCGAAGGCCTCTGTTTTTGCGTTGTCATTATCGCAAAATTTACTTTGATTTTTCAGCGGTTAAATGGAATAAAAACTTTTTTGAAACTGATAGTCTACATATTGCGTAAATTGATATTATCGAGGCTGTGGTTGCAGCAGGTTTAACTGGCTACTCAAAGGAATGTCGGAGGTGTTTGGAGTGATAAACACGAATTTAACAAACAATTCTTGTAACCTCATATGTCAGTTTTCTTTTTTTCATTTTTATATTATAAAAATTATATAACTGTACCAAAAATTCCACTCACCGTCTACTTGAAGAATATTAGTAGTGTAGAAACAAATGGGCCTAAGAGGGTTAATCGAATTTATAAAACATTCCCATTGGAATATGCGTTAGTTTTTATAAATCAAGGTGATAAAATAAAAAATTTGTTGACAAAATATTAACTTCGCCTTTACTACTCCAAAGGTGTCATATTTACTTAATAATTCCATCGATAAGTATTAGATTAATATTACAAATTGAAATTCTGTAACAGGAAATAAATACAACGACAAGCAACATAATCAACAAACACCTGTTGGATAAGATTTACCAACGGAAGGTCGTTCAGTAATGAAAATAAAGACCGTGAAAAGGTTTCACCACGCAACTACACTGCAGTCTTAAATTACGACGAGACGCTCGGCTTTCAAGAGGAACCTCTGCTTTCGCACGTACATCTCCGCGCGAAAAAAGCAATAAAAAATCTCATGCCAGATGAATAACGAACCGCCGCGCGAAAGAACACGCGAAGCATAGAAAAGAGTGAATGCTGTGAAGACGCTGGCAAGATAGATCTCCCCGCGAGTAAAAGAGAACGAAATCCTAGAGCGGGCACGGGCGCGCGCGATCCATGGATCATACTTGCTACCAATGGTCTGAGCGTAACCTCGAGCCGAAGCAGCCTTATATCGCACGTGTACACGCCGTGTAAATATTTGTATGATGCACGGCCTGAACCCCTCGTATCTTAACAGAATCTTTGCCACGCTGTATACACATATAATCTCTGGCTGATATTGCGCCGAGCAAAACGCTCGAGCGCCGGTCAAACGAGATCGTTCCCTAGCGTGTCCCGAAGGATGAAGTATCAGGTCGGCGATGCCTCGCCCACTTTCCATGAGAACTTGACTTTGAATCGATCTCAGACGGTGTTTAAGACGAAGACTGAGACTTGGGTGTAATTGGCTTCCAGAATTGAAGCTTAACTTTTTCAGAGACGAATTTTTTTAAATGAAAAAAGTGATTCATTTTTTGTTTGATTATGTCTCATTCATTTGCCATACGACAATTTTTTTGTTTTTATTGTAGAGAGTTTCTGTGGGAATTCAACTTATAGAACGTGATTTTTTAATTACAGTTATAAATCAGTTTGGTAAATGCATGTCTATTTATTATAAAGAATATACCAGTTAATGATCAAAATTATAGAATTTATTAAAAGAATTCTTCAAATGTAAATTACAAGTTATTTAAATAATAACAATTTAAATAATAACAATTTAAATAACTTCAATATATACAAGAAAGATAACTTTCATTAAGTAAAACTACTCTTTATATCAATATTATGTATTTAATAAATAAGTTCCTCCTAAACTCAAATAGTTTTTTGCTTCCCCTCAAAAACATACTTTTTTTAATTGTGTCACTTTTACACAACACGTGATTGTTGACATGTGCGATACATGTCAGACACCTTAAAGAGCTTAAAAAGTAGAATGTAGATTTGTGCAGGTGCAAGCTCAGTGGTAGGTGCACGATCACATATTTTTGGGGCGCTGTTTTTTTCACTTTAAATAGTCCTTATCTTTAAGAAGAAAAATTCAAATTGTTTTACAGGATGATTTTAATGACTGAGACGTACTATAACTTTATTGTAATTGCGCCGTTATATTTCTCACAATTTTTTTCTATGATTTTCTTCCAATTTTAATTAGAACAGAATTATAGCCATTCCAGTTACTAAAGTCATCCTATACAGTGCGTGAATGGATTTTAGACACGAGTTTCTTAGATTCCCCGAACTCCTGATTGCAAATTGTAAGCTTGTATCAAGATAATCGAAATAGGTACCATCCTAATAGGTGGAAACTTACTTGTTGAACTTAACGCACAACTTCCATTTATCTAAGTGCTTCACCTGATGTTATGTGTGCCCATTAGACTTCAACTTCCCCAAAAAGCCAGTAACCATTCCACCCCGAATCCATTCCACTCAGTAACAATTTCGCTCCCACGTATTCTCCAATAGTCTTTCACAACACATTCTGCGGAGCGATTCTCCCAATCTCTTTCGATTTCCCCGAGGTGCCATTCTCTTTCCCATTCGATGAACGGGAGCAGAACTCCTCTTGGCGACGTGGTTACCACCCACGTTAATCTCATTATCCTTCTTTGCCTTCCGTTTCCCTTCGAATCGCCTCGATGGACACTCGATACCCCAGCCAGCAAGGGTATCGTCGCCTCGCGAGGCGGCAGACCGGTCCGGAAGTTGGTTCCACGACCTCTCCCGCCGAAGACGGAGTATAATACCGGTAAGTTCTGTCGAGGCTAATGGCGCACGCCGGTTCTGTTACCCGATAGCCGACAGTCACGCAATTCCACCGTTTCCACGGCGCGTTCGAGCGGTACCGCGCGAGCACGTAGGAACCGTTTGGCACGGGGGCTGGTTGGGATCGCGGCCCTGCGCCGCCACCTAACTTTTTTAATCAAGACGGCATCTTGACGCGGCGCGCGCTAACATCGCGCTAACTTTTCCTTCTTTTTGCAGATGGAACCGCTGGACGTGCTGATTACGCGCACCGAAATCTGCGGAACGATATCCTCCGCGAGGGATTAAAAGTTAACCCCCTTCCAATTTGAAACACGACTTACGAGGCACTGCAGAGGGTGTCTCGATCGTACGGCTCAATTAAACCGCGAGAACGGTGGAAATTAATTGCGGTCATTGATCGAATTAATTGCCATCTAATTTCCGCGGAGTATCCCCGTACATCGGAGACCTATCTCAGCCACGAGATCTCGATAGTCATCTACGGTAGTCGGGGACACGCTTTCGAACTCTTCCCGAAGCGTTTAATTAAAAGCCGAAAAAACAGCGCGCGAGGGATAATTGGTCGACGCGAACGGTGAAACTGCCTCTTGCTTCCTCGTATTTCCACGAAACACCGCGGGGACACTTCGGGAATGAGCGGACCGAGGTGGAAAGAGGATCGTGGAAAAGTATAGGTGGACCGTAGCGGCGAATAGAATCCTTGGAAAGGAGACTCAATGACCCGTGGACATCCTGTCCTTTGTAGGGTCCTTCGTGGAAACGATAAAGCGTCGGAGGGCGAGGGGAGAGAAGAGCAACCGGCTCTCGTCGCCGCGGCGGCAGGAAATGCTGGCTGGGATTCTACCTATAAGGCGTTATGACACAATGAGGAGGCTCCGGCCCGCTTATTTGCATGCGCTTCTCTACGACAATGGTATCAGCGCGAGCGCAATTGCCTAGATGCATTCTATACACATTCTACGCAAGCTGCGTGGTCTTGCCGTCATTGTTTGCTAATAAATCACAATGTTGCGGCGTCTACCGCTGCGGAACTTCGGGAGGATGCATACCAGAGTCACTGAGATCTTGTTATGCAAGCTCTTAACAAATTGTGTCTTTGATTTACGACACAGCGTCGCTGGAAGCTATCTTTACTGTACTTCATGCGACTCTAATTTTACGTTAGAAACAACCGCGTCACCTGAACCCTGCATAATTCAAAATCTCCGCGCCAGCCGAGATGCACACCTGGGAAATCAGAATTCACTGAGGCAAGTGTAAACACATAAGTATACCTGCACCGAGATTCAGAATCTTGAAATTTTCTCATTTCCCGAGGTACCTCGGGTACCAGAATAGTCAAAGGAGAGACCCTATCGTAGGGGGAAAATCTTCGAGGGAAAAGCAGCGATAGTCGTCTGATATATTAGTTATGCAACAAGGAGTAGTCGCCGCTGCGGCGGGAGCGCAGCAACATTGCGAAAACAGCGATACGCAGCGTTCCAACAATGAGGGAGCGCGGCTGGGGCCGCACAATGCCTAGACGATAAGGGGCGGCATGGGGGAGGAGGAAGCTGGCTTATAAAAGGCATACACCTAGGCTGTCTTTGCGCGCTGATATGCACGCGTGTGCTATAAATGTACGAAGGAACAACGGATGAATGCGACGAAGCCCCTGGGCCCGAGCTCTCCGCCGCGAGGGAAAAGTGTTCGCCTTCGTCGGCTCTGTGCCCGGCGCATCTCTTTATCTGATGGAAAGAAAGCCGCCTTGCCGGGACTTTTGTCCTCGCGCGAGATCGAGACCGAGGCGTTCGTGAGTCACCGGCCGAGCCGAGCCGTGGCGCGAACCTTAAATTTTCTCCCTCTGTTTCTAAACACGCTTTCTTCGACGACGGGACCCGATAAATGACATCCCGAGGAGGATCAGGAATCGTTCGTGACTCTCGTTTATCTGCTCGGCCATTGTAGAGGGCCCTGAGGAGACCGATTAGAAATTTATAAATTAACCCCGATGCACTGCTCGCTTTCGAATCCTACAAGACGATGCACGGTCTTTTTAGACATTTTTGTGGCGTAAGCTTCAGAACGGTGATAAGATGGTACGTAAATTAGGGTATTGTTGCAAGTTCCTTTTTTCACACTGTGTTCTATTATGGAAGGTAGAGTTCATGTAGGTTGCGGATTTGTATGCAATTTCATACTTTTATAAATCTGTAGTTAAAGAAATGGAACCTAAATAAAAATTTGCTTTATTTTTCAAATACTTTAACCCTTAACTATGGACACTCAATTTTAAGATAAGAAGAGTTTGGTTGGAACCTATTAATATTAAATATTTATAAAATTAACATGATATTAATTGGAATATAGAAACGAGGTATTACATGTATTGCTTACATTCATTGCAAAATCTTTCTACATTCATTTCAAAATATATCACATAGAGTCTACCAGACTCTATATCAATAGATTAGTTAAGGATTAATTTGTACTCTATTTTTCATATTTTCAATGTTTTTGAGTACTATGTTTGTCCTGTAATTTTTTACACATCCCGAATTTCCATAAATGCATAGAAATCCACAGTCTAATCATCTATCTCAGAAAGTTAATCATCACTTGCTGATCAGTGATACAAAGTCAGTGGAAATATTTATCTCAAAGACGTCAAGAATTCTACTAATTGGAAACAACAATATACACTGTAAAATTTCAAAGATTTGCACCCATCTCGATACAAAGCTTCCGATACAAATCGAGGGTACGCATTATGGGAGATTACTCAACCGTTCAATGACACTCATTACTGCGTCGTTGATCAAGAAACATTACCGGGACAAGGTACCTCGCTCCACGTCCAATCTTGTATCAATCATTCGTCAGTTGCTTAGGCACCTTCGATTAATTTCAATCGATCGTATCCGTGGGGCTTGCGGCGTATAAATCTCCCGCAAATGAATCGGACACAAGGTTCTTCGCGAGGAACCCTTTGAAGTTAACTCTTGATCTTTGGCTTCGTTCTTTGATCGGTATCGTGTCCTACATCCATCAATCTTGAGCAATCGAGCGAGAAGAATGGTTTATGTTTTTGGTGTCTTCTTATTATTTTGATGCGCAGGGTGTTCATAAATTGACTTCATTCGTTTGGAGAATAGAATAATAACACATGGGGTGATTCCTTCAGATGTGAGAATCCAAAGAATGTGCAGAATGTAATCTGAATGTTTTTAAAATATTATACTGTAAATGACAATAAATGAGCATGAAGTGTCCTCCGCCTTCCTAGCGTTCATCATCTTGGACACAGATGTCCAAGCGTGAAATAGTCCATTCGCGTTAACGATGCCCGCAATATGTTGCTCGCAAAATCAACGCATTCCCTACCATCACGCGCAGCTTCCACGCGGCGCAGCACGTGCTCAATAACTCCCGAAGGCTTATTACCTTCAAATGCAACCATGGACAAAGCCTCGCTCACTGGTTCGCGTTATTTATCGCGTTACATCGTAAATGATTTTTGCCCCCGCCACAAACCGATCATTAATCAAGCTATTTCTACACGACGAAAGTTGCGCATTCTCCATTATATAATTGAAAGCGCTCATTTCTCATAAACTGCAAAAATTTCATGTGGCATGAAGAAATCTCAGGAATGTCTGCCCATCAATCACACGCATGCAAGTTCACGGTTCAGCCTTGAGAATCTGACCCCAATTTTTCAATCGATTCAAATCCAATGAACGTGAACAACACTAAATAATTGTTATACAGTGTTTTCTCAAGTTTATAGTGTGGAACACGTTTTCGAGGTTAGCTCTTGCTCGTGGTTCCTCAACTTAGTCTTATCAAAAATTGTGAGTGATAGTGCTCGCAAATAAAACTCTCCCACTCTAAATAGCTCCAAGTTATAGCTAATGTAATAACGAAGATATAACGAGGAAATGTTGTATTGCTATTGCGCAAAACAGAAAAAGATAAACTAGAATAACTGACAGAAAATCGCTTCAACAATTTCTCCATCACTCGTGCATTATCAGCATTATTTGCTCAATCTCCGATTGTACCGTGAAAGTGCATTCTTCACGCCGTTTCAGAAACCCGAGGCCTTCTCCAAGATTTATTCCTCTGAAATTGGAAGAACGTGCGTGGAGAGCAGAAGGTGGTTCCGTCTGAACCCCTCGAAAGCGTGTGCCGCATTTCGAGCGATTCGAGCTCCATTCGTTGAATCTCGAGCAAACTTGGCCCGACGCGGTGTAATCGTCAGTCTAGGAGACCATTAATATCGGTTTCCTAGCCAATAGTTAGTGGAAAGTGCAGGTAAATGTAAAACGTGACGTGGTTTCGATCCAACCGCGCGTAATTGGGTGGAAAAGTCCGAGATACAGTGATCCAAACGAGGGAACGGAAGAATTTCACTGTGCTTCTTTGCTCGTTCGACCGAGAAGCCATTCTTCGTCTCTCTTTAAAAGAAAACACCAGCTGTGTCCCAGAGATTCGCTCGAACGAATAAGAAATTAAACAATTCGATTCAGCTGAGTTACCAAGCTGCGTGGTTGGGAGGTACAGCATCAGTGTCCTTGAGAGGCCAGTTGTTTTTGTGCCCAGCGGAGTCCGTGATGGGTGAAACAACAACGGAGAATCGGTCCTTTGGATTCAGCACACTTTCCTCCGCACGGTCGTGATTCCGTACGCGGTGCTCGCTCTCGTCGAGAGGGAGGAACCGGTGTTACAGCAATTAATTCGAGCCTGATCGGTCCGCCTCTGATCCTTCTTCGTCTTCTCCTCTTTTTTCCTCCTCCTCACGGCTCCTCTGCCCGCCGGCTTGGTACATGCGCGCTATTTCCGTGAACCAAATACGGCGGCGGTCGAAGACCGACGTGCAACGTCCAGGGCTGGAGGACGAAGGTGGTTGTTGCGAAACGATCAAAGTGGAACGCGTAATAACGGAATGCAGTGAGCTGATCCGCTTCGAACCGTTTCCAGGTCCTCGCTGCAGGCTGCTGTCAGTGTCCTGTATTTTTAAGCGTGGGTGTTTTCGGGTTGCGCTGATAATTATGGTCTAGGTTTGGTGTTCTTAGATAAGTTGAGATGTTGCAATGATAGTATCGATAGCAGAGCTATTTAGTGGAGGTAGGAACTCTGAAGTATCTTCTTAATTTAGGTGAAGTACCTTCTACTTTATTGGGATGCGTGAATGCGGGACACACCCCGTTTGAACAATTAAACAATTGTCAGATCGACCCACTTCACGCGAGGAATCCACGTCCTTCCTCGCGCCTGGCAAACAACGCTCGCCACTGTTCGTTGCGGCGAGAAAGAAAAGGGCGAGCCGCTCTCGGGGATGTATGATGTGCGATCAACTCGATCAAGATCGAACGTCGTCTTATATGGAGAGATGTTTCACCGTGAAGACAACTGCGCTGTCGACGATCACGTACTCGAGTGGGACTCCCTGTATCGTTTATTCACGATACATTGGCCCCGAAGAACAATCTCGCCTGTAATTGTGCCGCTGTATCAATGAGATCTCCGACTCGCCGATCTATCGACGAACGCTGATGCGTGGAATAATATTATTTATTTACCGGACTGACTGTCAATCGCCGACAGGATAATGCACCTGAGGCTGTTGCACCTGAGGTGTTGCGAAGAGCGAGTGGAACAACCATTCACAAGTACCGAGAATAAATTCGTTCTTCCATCTCGTCCATGTCCTTATATGACCAAAAATTCGTGCACCGTCGATATCGGACGATCAAAATTAAAATCGTGACAAGAAGTCGCAAGTGTTGGCCGGGTGAAAGTTAACGACAGGTCTTGTCTGCGTGGTTTTGATCAGAAACGCGTCACAGTGGCAACCGATGAAGCACATTTCGTATCTAATTATCGACGCGGGCTACGTCATTTTTCTAAACTACCTTTCACGGTAAACATTTTGCAAACTTGAAGCCACAATGTTCTCTAATTACTTTACTAGTTGAATTACATACCTTGTTACTGAAGTCGATATAAAATGAACGAAAAGATAATTAATATAGAAAGGAAGTAGAATATATAAAGTGAAATTGAATGAACTGAGCGGTTTCTTTGGAACTAAACAGCGTAAAAACCTAAGCTAATTAAAAATCATTCATCAGATGTTGACTCTGTTTAACAAGCTACGACGAACAAAATTTCGGTCACCAGTGTCGTTGACCTCCTTGAGGACACTAAGCCAACTGACCGCCTCGAAGAAAGTCCTAAGAAAGTGATGGGAACCTCAGACAGAATGACTTGCCTGGATATTGTCAGCTTGGCGGCGCGTGATTCCGTTGAGGCCTAGCTCCTGAATTTGCAGGATCGTAGGACGTGTAGCAAAGCGAACAACAGACACGGTTACATCACGACACGTCCACGTGTTTCCGGCTGAAACGGAGTTGTCACGTGTGTCGCGCGTACGTGGGGATCGTGTCGAGCCTCATGTCGGTCTACGTGCACGTGGTATGTACGACAAAGTGATTACACGTCTAATTAGCATAATACAATGAGCCGTTGCAAATAACCACCGCGGTTCTGCACGGTCATTAACCGCCGCGAGGGAGTTTGTCAACGTTGTAATTGGCATAGAGACGAGAATACTGATTTAACGACAGCGCCTCTGTTGTAATTCACTTGCCAATGTCAAGAATACTATGACAATTGATTATGGAAATTGCTACTGCCAGCGTTACTGATAACAAGATTTACGGACCTCTGATTAGTGGTATAGGTGTACAGTTAGTGATTAGAAATTTTTAAACCAAACCGACTATATCATAGATAAAACTGCAGCAATATCTGCAGACAATCTATGTAGTAAGTGCTGACTGCTAGTTTTTGCCTTATTATGGTAAGAGTGTGAGAGTAAATCTGAGTAGCAGGAAATTACTGTACACTGTAGATACCAAAATTCCCCATGCAAGATTAAGTACCGTCATAAGTTTTCTCTAGCTTCCAGGCCTCTCGATCTTCTTACTCCGGCCAATTTATCGCAAATTTACGCGACATTCATGACCAAGTTGAAGCATCTCCCTGGGTCTTCGTTCCCATCCCCTGGCTATTGAGCCCATCAAAGAGAGGACTCCCTTTGCATGGAAATGCGAAACCCGATATTCCTTTCGCGATCCTTCGACAGGGCCAAGCGGTTCCCACAATACGCCAGCGTTCATCGGCACCAGAACGCCCTATTATCGATTATGCTCGGCCATGTGTAGAATCTCCCCCGCGAAGGCCATTATGGTAACGACCACGATAGCACGCGTGGCGGTCGAAGAACGCAGCAACGGCTAATCGCGTCCGCGATTTCCATATCCACCTAATACGGACAAAGAGCATTAGCGCGTATATTCGCTTTAAACATCCTGCCACGGTCGGCTCCGTCCACAATGAAGGAATCTGGGGACATGCTACGGCGACTCCTTAAGCAAACGAGGCCGAACATCGGCTACGAGGTCGTCGAAGATGCCAGAAATGAGGTTACCGGAGACCGTGCTACTCCTTTGCCGTGGAAAAGCCTGAATCCGTGATCGAGGGAACAACGATACGCGTCTCGATCGATCTGGCTCCCCTGACGAGACTAAACATCACGAAAGAGACCGCTTCGATCATCGGAAATCGGCCAACCGTGCGATTTTCAAAGTGAAAGTTCGACCGATCGAATAAGGAGCCCTTTGTCTATTCACTTTAAGTGGCCGCCCGCTTTTGTGTGAAGATGGCGCGAATATTAAACAGCTTTATTAAATTAATGAGTTTAACTTTTTTGTTAAAGAGTTATAATAAACGTTTTTAAAATAAATAATAAATATTTGTGTTTTAAATTCGAAACCTTCACTATATCACTTAGATTATAGTTTCTCATACCTGTTATAAGCAACGTGACCGTAGTAGCTAGGACATAAGTTATTAGTGACCCATTCTATTTCTCTTATCGAAAAACAGTTTTTTAAATAGTCTGACTCAATCGCTTCCACAGCTACTCTAAACAAAAAACTTAAAACCTTCGCTCGCTTAATGTTCTCCAATGTATCTCGAGAATTTCACGATAGCTTAAAACGTTCGAACAGCTTCGTACCCTATTTAAACCTGACAGATTCTCGCAGGAACAGATTCCTCGAAGAGCATTCAACTAAAACGGTACCTAAACAGAGCCATTCAACGAACACGATTGCGATGCAGAACATTAAAAGAGCTCGCGCTTATCTCGCTAAAAGGTGTTCCCTTTAAAAAGATCGAAATTTTGAACGCCCAAATCTCGCTGACATGAGGCTGCGACCTGATTACTTTGAATCGAATGGCGAATACAACAACCGAGTAATCTGAGACAGATTAATGGAGAAGCACTTCCGTTTAGATGCAAAGCAAGGGTTCCCTATTTTAGTAATGAAAAATCAACAAAGCAACGGTGTTTGGTGGAAACTCACCTCGTGTGCCTGGTCCTCGATACTTCGTAGAACCGCGAGATTGCGAATGGTTGCCCGCCGGGACTCGAACGAGGATTCCAGCCTGGTGGCGGCGTTCCCGACCTCCTCCACCAATCTCCTTGCCCGTTTCACCGACAATCTGGAAAGATAAAAAGGAACCGTGATCGCGGCGCACCGTTAGGAATTCTTGTCGCGGCTTATCGCCGACGAAACATCGAGCCCTAACTCGCGAGACGGTCGCCGAGGAGTTGAAGCCGCGCGAGTGGGCGCTGACTAACACCGTCGCGGACGTTATCTTCGCATTAAAATGTCCTTAGCTGTAGCCAGCCGATCCGCCGAACCACGTACCGCCGCGTATTCGTTTTCACTCGTGGACGTCCGAGCGACTTAGTTCCATTGCGTTTCGAAAAGTTAACGAGTCACCGCGCGCCGAGCCTTCTTGACCGGGCCTTCTTCGGCGAGCGTCGCAGAGAAATTAATAGACGAAGCGGCTATTTTATCGACCGATCGATCGGAGAGATCGTTTCAACGCTAGTGTCACGATAATTAATGCGGAACGGAGAATATAAAGTAGCGGACGCGCGTGCGAACTCCGAGGAAACGAGAATGGATGACAATAACTTCTAATAATGTATCGAACGGGTGTCTCCGCGAAATTCGCCCGCGGCCAACGCGCGTCGCGGACTTTCTAGCTCCCAGGACTTATGGTACGGTGGGATGGGAAGAGAGGCTCGCTAACCTAACGTGCTCGAGGTGCAAAAGAGGCGCCGCGCGTTCCTCCAGCGCGGCCATCGCTACTTCGGCATCCCTCGACGTTCTTCTCAATGTGGGGTCCGTAAGGAGCCGACCGAGAGGCGTCAATGTGCCGGAAACGCTGCTGCATTCTTTCAGCTCCGACATCTCCAAAGCCAGCCTGCGACCAGCTGATTGCCACTCCGACATCAGGCCATCGTATTCCTGCGAAAAAAGGGAAGATGATGTTGGTATAGAGACATGCATCGTTTATGATTGACTTGATTAAGTAGTCTTAGCGTTTTGATTGCTAGTCGTAGAGATATATACGGGGTATTTGGCAACAGGAGTCAGAATTTTAAAAGGTGATCCTACATGTCAAAATAGAATGAAAATCAATGACGAAACTGTGTTTGGGTTTTCATTTTAGAATTTTTAGTTGCTGCAAAAACGTATAAAATTCGCGTGAAATGTGTCTGACTCAAAACTTATTCTACTGCCGACATACATTAGTCAGATGAGGCACAGCGAAGTCATTAGAGGAAGACCTGATCCAGATATATTTCACACATATTTTAGGTGTATTTGTAACAATTAATAATTCTGAAATGAAACCTGAAACGCAATTTTATATATTTTCATTTTTATCTTATTATGTACAATATTATGTAGAATTATCCTTTAAAATTTCTGATACTTGTCGCCATGTATACTGTATGTACTGAATGACTATATAATTACAAAGGTTGTTACTTCTTATAAGAAGAGTGATTTGAAAACACAGCCAAAAATTTGTGAACCAAATTATTGTCCATATCCTTATGGAATTCTTGGCAGTTAAAGTACTACGTTATTTTACAGATATGTAAATATATTTTGGAATGTACACCGAGTAGAGCAAGAATAGAAGTATTTTCAGTTGGGGAAATCGGACAAATATACGCATTGCAATTAAAACTAAATATAGAATGCATGATATAACCGGCACAATGAACTTAAGAAAGATAAGCGGCCCTGACTTTTGAGCTGCAGTGAACAACGTTGACACACGTAAGCAGAATGCAGGACAGACACACCTAGCTACCAGTCTGTTTCATTTGCTTATTATGGTGCATTCTTAATCGATCGAAAATACCAATCGCATGGGATCACTCGCAAGAGATGTACTTTTACCATGACTATCTGATGGGAACTTTTTGCACACCTAATGCATCTCGAACATTAGACAAGAATGATGAGCACCTTGAAAGTACAATTATTATCATTTCTACTGAACATAAATAACTATATTTCAAATATGAAATCCTTATAGAAGTCTATCCCCCACGAGGTGGACCTCAATAATAGAGCTGTTAAACGTTACAATAAAAAATAAAAGACGAATCTCCCTGTGATCCGTACAACTACTGGACCGTTCTAATCACAGATAAGGAAATCCAAAGCGTGCACGCAACCATTCGCAGCGCTCCATCTACTGACATCTTAATTCCGCGAAATCATCCGGCAGATTGACTGATCTCTCGATCAGTCATCGCCGGAGGCTGCTTATTCGCTGACTTCCCCGCTATCGCTGTCGTAAAGTGGTTCGACAGTCGCGATAGCTCAAACTCTAAACGATGAGTAACGGCCATAATTCCTTGACAAATATGTAGCCGATCCCTCTGGAGAGAGATCGAGGAATCCAGTAGCAACAAGTGCTTCTAGATACGTCTAACGGATCTCTTGACGCGTATCGTCAACATCAACAGAAAAATCAATTAAACCTGTCGAAGAAGTAATGAAGAACCTACCTACGAAATCATTTATTATCTCCGTTCCCTTTCTACCGTCTCCGTAACGAGTGGTCCGACAAACAATTTGCTTCGCGAGAAAGTTTGAAATTTTCAAAGCCTGTACCGTACAGCGCGCGCCGAGATAAGTGCGTGTTATTCGAACACGCATAGTAAATCCTCGTTCCCGGGATGCTTCGGGAAAGAGCTAGCCAAGAAGAGGAGCAAGGAAGAGGAGTCCTTACTTTCTGCCGAAGAATCTCAATCGCGCCGCGAGCAACCACGTCGCGCTGTGTTAATGCCTATCTCGGCGAGCATCGCGATCGACCGTTATTTATAAACATTTCCCGACAACGGAAAATTTTCTCCTTGTAACGCTTTCGGATCGACTATCGGCAAGGTCGTCAGCGACCGTCGTCGGTCACCTTGCCACTGATCACCTTTTCGCCTTATCGCGCGTTAGCTGGCTCGATCGACCGATTGCATTCGTCATTGTGCTATTTTATGCCAGTTATGCAATCGCGATTCGTTTTTTCAGTATTTTTTATCAAGGTGTGGAGAATGGACAATAGAGTTACATGATGTAACGTAATAAAGAAGTACTTTTTATAGTACAAGAGCTTTGAGGTATTAAACATTATATTCTTGTTTCAGTACGTAAATTTGATATTTGTTTTTGTTGGAGGTTGAGAAAGAAAAACTTTTTCCAATCAATTTTTAATTGAATTAATGACATCGACTATGACAGTGGTGGAAGACGAACTGACAATTTTTACGAAATATTATCATTGCAAAGATAATTGTTGGTATGACAAAAAGTAAGTCAAATTAGATTCGCTATATTGTCTACATTTTCGAAATTCGAGTGGAATGAATACAGAATGACGAGAACTTGAAAAAAAGTCTACAGTATCTTAACACTAAATAGATCCATAACATTTTCTTTCCTCATGTAGTCCTGCGGTTACATAACTGATAAAATGAAAATCTTAGTTAAGTTCTTGATTTACCATTGCTAAGAAATAACAACAAATAGAATAAGGACTTGAATGTTTTCAAAATGTTACACGATTTTCATGGAGCATCTAGCTGACATGCAAAGTGCTCAAAGTATAAATATTTCTTTGTAGTTACCAAATAATTTGGGAAAGGAAAAGTTAACCAAAATAATATAATTGATAGCATTTAAAACGAAATTAGTATGTAATATTTTGCTATAATACTTTTAAAATTAAATAGTTATTTAATAGCAGGATCTAATCCCAATCGAACAAAAATAGTCTTAAATTAATGGTGAACAATGAATAGTTACCTTTTAGCATGAGGTTATCAATACAACGCCTAAATTTATCGTCGAAATACTTTATAATGAACTAACTCCAGCTCATAATTTAGAACTTCAAGCAATGTTCCTTAAAACCATCATTTGCACAGTTAATTTATATAACACCACACTTTTCCCTTTATAATTCTCCCTTGAGCAACAAAACTCCTAATTCTCTTGAACTTCTTCCCGACACTAATGGCTTCCCTAAGTTGCGCAGGGTACTACTGCGCAGCATTTGACACACGCGCTACGTCCCGCGCAGCAGAGTTCACATTTGAATTACACACACGCTCATACTTTCCTTCCTGTTAAACAAACATTCAAATAAACTACAATTTTACTCTGCTACGTCAACCTCGTTATCAAAAATACCTCATTAAAGCTCACTATGTACGTTAACTGTACACAAACGCTGATTGGAAAGAATTGCGAAAAAAAAATTACGAGGTGCGTAACGAATCGCGATCGCGATACCAGCTGCGACCGGACCTTCCTTTTTTCTTCGAGGACCATTAAAACGCCATTACGAGGTGGGCATGGTTTGAGAACCACCGGATAAATTGGTAACATCGGTCAGTGCCACCGTCGCGGGATAAATTCCCCGACAATAATTGCGGCGCGAGGGTCCGCTCGAGAGTGGCGGCCCGACACAATTATTTCGCTCGACCGGCCCCGTCCCAGCATTCATTTTTCATCGAACCTGCCGAATCACCGTCGTGACATTCAGTCAACCAACAAGCAAGATTCCTGCGTGCCCCTCGCCACTGACTGCGATCGGAGGCGCGATCATTTTCGGAAGCAATTTGTCGCGACGTTCGATTCAATCGGACAGAGTGTTCATCATTGCGACACTTAATACCATTGAATCTCTTGGTCGTTAAGAACTTCGAAGCGGATAAGTATCGGTTTGAAGAACTCTGCGGGTATGGTTGCGTCGAAGAGTGGTTGAGTAATGATTTTTGGAACTGAATATCAAGTGAAATTTGTGGCAGTCTTGAGCCTTGCGTGAGTCAAGATTCTAAGGAAGTTGAAATTACCGCTTATTTTATAATATTTATCAATACGAGACGAAGTTAGTAATCAATTGAACTTCTTCAGATGTTTTTAGAGCACTTTTACAATTATGTACTGGTATATTTACGACGATGCTTATGAAACTTATCCAGATCACAGAGTACGAATAATAAAATTGAACAGATGCAGAAAACACTCGAGAGCAACGCAAACGCACTAAGCTGCAATTACCTTATAGAATGCAATCCATTGCGCCTGGTCGTGGTGTTCCCGCCTGGGAATGTATTTACTCAGAGCCTCGTCGTTCACGATGATCGTCTGAAAGCAGAATTAAAAACTCTTAACACCGACTGAACAGACTGAAAGGCTCGACTGGTCTCCTATGTTTTCAAAGATCGTATTCGAGGTCAGTAGATGTTTTTCCATATGAAAAGGAACCTTTTCTTTTTATCCCGTCTTCAGACGTAATCGAGACGCAGAAACGACTCACAAATACACTCTTGGAGAACAATGTTGCCAATGTGAAATTTAAAGCAGGTAAAGTTACGAAGGAGCAAAGGAGCTGTTACTTTCAGTACGAAATGAGGGGTACTCAACGTCTTTTAAGGATTTAATCGTTCACCCCTTACCTTGACGTAGCTCAAAGGTAACTGTGAGTCGGTAGAGCCTTCAACAACAGAGCTTTGCAGCAGCAGCGTTTGGTAGACCTTGATTCGACCCTGCAAAAACCGTCGCCTTTATATTTTGCGCACAATCGATGCTTCTGCACGTCTCGATTGCTTTCACAGAACGCCGAGGGCGCGATGCGAAGGAACCATATAAGCAGGCTGATCTTACCTGCAAGAGGGCCAGGACTTTGTCCAAGAACTCCAAACACTCGGGCGAGTCCCCTCGAACTAGCAGAGTGAATCCGTTCTTCGCGCTGTCGGAGCTGGAATCAGACGAAGAACGTTTGTAAACTCGGCGGATTATTTTTGGCAACCGGTGAAACGTTCATTGCGCATGCATGGGATAAATTATCGAGAGATTCCGTGCACACGCGTGAGTCACCGTGATACAGTAGTCCGCTGTTTGACAAGATCTCCCACGTGAAGTGATTTCTCCTTGCATTCGTGCTCGGAGTGAAACGAGTCGTTCGTTGCGTCGACGCACTATTGGTGTTAAGTCGTTGCCCCTCGAATTTTACAGAAGATAATTGAATTGTGAGAGGACTTTGGAAGATTTTATTTTAGACAGGTAAATCGTAAAGTGGTACTGAATGTAGGGAAACTATATCGCGATCCATGTTTAGTTATGACACGTGGGTGGTTCGCATAAGTGCACAGCGTTTCTCACGCGGCTCCAGTAGCACCCTTCTCTCCCTTCCTCTGAACCCCCTGCATAGATACAGCAATCATGCTTCTAGTTCTGCTCAGTGGCGTACCCACTGCTCGCAATACTACTCTTTGTTGTCGTTTGCTACCTCTAATCCCTCTCGAATGAAGCGTAATGAGACTATGCTCTGCTCGAGAACCGTCTAAATAATTGTTAACACACACATAATAGAATATAGACTTAAGAAGCCAGAAAGAAAATTTTGTAGACACATTGTATTCTGTTTTGTTGTCGGAGTCGTAAAGCTTTCAAATATTCTTGAACAGTTGCAATCGAGTTGGTTCTTTATTTCTTGTATTCTTCACGGAAAATAACAGCTTGAAATTTCAACTAACCCTGCAGTGCAAGACCACCGTGACTTCTTCGAAGCGCGGTCCAAGAACGAAGAAAGAGTCATCGTCAATTAACCCTGAGACTTTTCGCGCGTCCCTCGAATGAACATCGGCCATAACCCTGACACAAACGCGATTTACAATTCGATCGTAACTGTCGGACGTTCTCTACGCCACTGCCCACTCTCGAAGAAGAAACTCATGCATTAGCAGCATTGTAAAGCTAGAGGCTGGTGGAAGCATCGCGGCGTTCGGTATCGCGACGGCTCATCGTGTGTATACCTAAAACCACAGCCGCGACCTGGGTGGGCAAAGGTTGTCGAGCAAAGACCTCGTCACGACCGACCGTTCTCCCTACGACTGAACGTCTAGCTGAGGATACGACGTCCTCCTTCTGACGGTTCTCTTGTCCTCTTGTTGCTAAACGTTCCGCGAATAGACAGAGTATCCTGAATAGCGAGGCGCTCTGTCATCCTAGGGGATTTGCATTCGCATATTGAACCGAGAACTTTGAGGCAAACTGATCTTCGAAGAGTTTATTCTACTTTGTAGTTAATTTAATTCGTAATGTAGAGATGTTCAGTAATAATTAGGTACAATTTGCATGTCAGGTTACAGTGATTGAGTCATTTTAAAAAATTCAATGTTCGAATTTTCAAATTTTGTCATTTTAAATATTCAAACTTCCAAGTTTTCAAATGTTTAATCTTCAAATTTTAGAATTTTTTTATTTTTTTCAATTTGTAGATTTCCATTTCTTGAACAATGTAGGTATTCGTCTTACATTTTTGCATGACCATTTACAATCTTTACAAAGATCAGAGGCCCTCAATTTCAAAATGGTAAATAGCACACTTATTACCTTACGTGGTGATCGCTTCATACGCGTAACCATGGTATGATAAGGACGCCATTTATGCAACTTGTCGTTCGAATTCCTCATTTAAAAGTCCGATAAGAGGTATTCATGCGCCGCTGACACGACGACTGTCAAGCAAAACGTTGCGTTGCGCTCTTAATATACTCGCTGCACCTGATCAGCATACAAATCTTACCATTGAAATTGCAGATGTCCCAATAAGAAGAAGCGGGGCTTTATGCAGCAGCCACTGTGCTTTATCTGTGCATCGTACACGGTAATATCGTGAAGCGCTCGTACGAATAAAGAAAACTTGATAAAGTATTCGTGTATGTGGCTTGAGAATGACAGTACGAAAATAACATGTGTTCTTTAACCAAGAAATTGGAAATAATACCTTGAAGTTAGTTTAGCAGTTGAGAAGAGTGATGAACTTGTTTTAAGGTTTGACATGAAGACTGTTCTCAAAACAATGAATATTCGATGCACGTATTTTTATTACATATTTTGAGTGGAGACTGTTTTCTCTACTATTCGTGTTAATATTCTTCTTCACAGTAATAGACCATTGTCTACCTGCCATCGCCAGTGAATTTCTCTCTTCTGCGAAGACGATGCTTATTTGCATGCGTTCAATGGCGATACCGCAATTATGGAGCCGTCACAGCGACGTCTGAGATACATATGCTTTATTCCAACGTCATACTACTTTCGATTGCAATGTAAATCTATTCTTGTAAATTATTATTGTAACGCACATGAATTTTGCAACTTGATCATATACTCGTCAAAGTACACAATGCTATAGCTATCTATATTCATGTAAACATTTTAGAAATTCGAAAAAGTTGAGAAAGTGATATGCTGGTAAAACTAAAGAGCCGTTCAGGCATAAATAAAGATAATTTTAGAAAACATCGTTTCAAACAAAATTAGTTTGAATAGGAAATCAATGTAAGTCATGATCATTACTTTTTCGTGACAAGTGATTGTGCCATGCATCTCTAAGTATCTCTAGGCAAATTAAAGAAACAATAAGATTGCATCAATTCATCTCACAAAGCACCTTTACTACATTAGCGGTGTATGAATTGCAAATGTCTCGAGCTATTGTGAAACTCGTACACATGCCCATATCCATACGAAATACAATCAGTATCAGCAATAATCACTGTACTCATTATCTAACAAACTATTATTCACAGAGTGTCACGACGAGAACCAGAAAAAGTTCTCTCCCTGAGCTACTAAATCTCGAGTAGTCTACAGGCCCCTTCGACGATAGACCAAAAACCAACGAGAGACTTCCGCTGATGATCAATGCGAAGTTCGAGGGGGAAGAAGTGCTTACTGAGAGTGAGAAACAGGAGAAACACGAGGGGAAAACGATTCAGAAGGAAAAGAGAGGGTCCAGAGACAGATACGATCTCGGAAGTGGGTCAACAAACTGCAGTTCCAGATCTTTGTCCCGGAGGGAAAAGCGAGATAGCGACGAGGGACGTTTCGCCAAACCCGGTTACCGTTACCGTCGAACACGAGGGGGTGGCTGGGAGAGACGGGAGAGGGCCACGATCGCGATGGTAGGGGCAGGGTAAAAGGATTGATGTGCGTCCATAACTCATGCAGAAACGCGGTCAGGTGCACAACTGGATCAACCAGAGATCCCCCGCGATCCTATCATCCTACGATCTACACTTCGTGATTCCCTCTCGAGCGATACGCGATACCAGCTGCCTCCATCGCTGACGCTTGCATTAGACTCATTTTGCTCGACTAATTGTTATGAGCTAATATGGCTAAATATGGTAGTAGCTAAATAATACTACGA
Source organism: Calliopsis andreniformis (assembly GCF_051401765.1). Classification (NCBI taxonomy): domain Eukaryota; kingdom Metazoa; phylum Arthropoda; class Insecta; order Hymenoptera; family Andrenidae; genus Calliopsis; species Calliopsis andreniformis. The sequence continues at coordinate 4,290,620 of NC_135063.1, forward strand.
GTTAAGGGCTTCCTCATGTTCTGAGTAAAATTTTACTCCCTGTAATCGACATTCCTTTCGCTTGAGTCGAATGAATTGCAATTTGTAAGTATTTTATTACTGGGAACTTCTTTTACTGAATATGGAAGTTCGTTAAACAGTTTTCATTAAATAAGATAATTGAGAAACAGTACTTCGAAAATATAGTAAATCTTAAATTGAATGTTATTTATAAAATGTTGGTTAATAAAATATAGGTATATTGGACGATGTTTTTGGCTGGTTCTAGTATTCAAACGCTATTGTGTATGCGTGTATATAGTGTTCCAGAACTTTCGCCATTTCACCTTCAATCCCCCGCGAAATCGAGGCGTGCACCACGCGAGCACGGCGCGATTTTTCAGCCCCACGCGCGACAGGTTTTGCCGGATCTAGGAAGCAGGGCTCCAAAGTGAAAATGCTCGACCTTGTGCTAATAAATCTCGACAACTAGTAATTAGCTGAATCGACTGCCTTTGGGCTCGTATGCAGTTGATACGTAAAATAAAATCGTTACTAGTTATTGACGCTACGATACGTTGATGTTCGTTATCCTTGCAACGTTATCTAACGTCGATTCGATACGGTGATTTCGATCTTTTCGAGAGACATAAGTTGAATATTATCGTTCTATTAAAATTTGCGAAACTATACAGATACTCTAGTTCTACGAGGATAAAAAGGGCAAAAGCTTTCGACAACTTGCTAATTGATGAGCTAAGGCCTTAGGTCATAAACATATTTATCAATTTATGTTCTAACTTTCAGTCTAAGCTAACTGGAGATACTTTTACTTTCAACAAAGTATTTCGCCCACACCGATCACCACGTCTCTATCTGCACCAGCAGAAAAAACTCGGTGATTTGTGCGTTTCGAGTCGTGATAAAGCGAGTGGCAGCAACACAAGAAAAACTCCAGGAAACGCGAGATAACGAATGTTGGAATGTCTGTGGAAATTTAGCTGTCAGGTTCGCGCGAGATTCCGCGTTTTGTTGCTGCGCGGTCGCGGCGAATAAATAATCCGCCTCCGACTGCGGATAATCTGCCACCGATAGACCGACTCGCCGCTATGTCAACGTCGCTTTGGCTGCTTTCCCACTGCGAGCGAGCGGCCGTCGACGAAAGGAAAGAAAAAAAAAATGCTAATGAATCCCGCGTAACCGGTACGCTGATTTATGGCGATCGTGTTCCGCTCAGAGGATCATTATGACACTGTTAGCTTTCGTCGGTGGATTCTAGTCAGACAGCCAGTGTGTACGAGCAGTGCTCGGCTTTCTTCCCCTTGCTGCCGGAAAATATCGACGTGTTGCAATCATCGATACATAATGATCGTTGGAACCAAGCGGAATGACTTACAACCTTTCGCAACCATTCGTAATTAAAGATACATAATTCGTTCGAGGCGACTGACTTTTAATACGTTCGACGATAAAATCTATTGCAATTCGTTTGCCAAGGACTGACAATGACAGAATTTATTCCCAATCTTCGGAAGTCGGTCTGTTTTTCAAGGAAAAGTAATGACTATGATCCCGGAATAGCGTGGGAAAAGATTATTGGAAAATTTAATACTTGATTTTTCGCTAGCTCTCCCATGTGCATCGTTTAGAAACGACCTCCAGGAGAATTCGTTTCTAATTATCATGGGAAAGTCTCTTCGAGAAACTTCACTCACATCCTGCGTGCTTCTCTACTACGAGGTGTAATTATATTTGATATGTACGGTGTGATAAACATTATGTCTCTCCGCGAAGAATTTCACGAGGAATTCTCGGTATTCCTGCATTTTTCGCGTTCTTTGGTCCCGTCCGTTGTACGTCATCTTTACCTCCTTCTTTTAATTAAAAAGGTTTAATATCCTTGTCATTATTGTTACTTAAATATATGTTTCGTGAACGTTGATGCTCGTCTGATCGCACACGGAACTTTTCTACTTATCTATTCCACTTGTTTCTGTCGCTACGGAAGTATTCTTCAATTTGCATTTTTCTGGCAGGAAATGTGAAAATTTTAATATTTAAATATTTGAGAATTTGAAGATTTGAAAGTTTAAACATTTCAATATTTGAAAATTTGAAGATTGGAGAATCTCAAGATTAAAAATTTGGAATATTTGAAAACTTGCAAACTTAAAAACTGGAAAATTTGAAGATTTAAATATTTGAATATTTTAAAATTTCTTCTCTGTACCTGCTTAGGAGTTCCCCTAGCGTAGAACTGCACCTAATACCGAACATTAGCTATATCTTTAAAAAATGAAATGAGGAGAGATTCTCCTTTATTATTTTTGCAGTTTGGCCACTGTGTCACATTTTATTTTTCAAAGAGATACATAATGTCCGGTTTTACGTGTCGTTTAGCACTCCCTCTACATATGCACCTATGTAAACAGGTTAGTTCACAATCAAATTAGCTGTCTGTATAGCCACAAGAGTCCTTAAGGAAAAATTGACCCGTGAATCTATTGAGTGAGAGTCTCAGATGAATCGCAACTTTCCGGCTAGTTTTCCTTCTCCTCGACGAGGGAATACACGCGGAAATCGCGCTTCGAAGATGCCGAAAGATAGAACACGACGTTTCTCGAAAGGAGCCTCGAGCAGAATATGCCGCGCGGTTTCCTCGCCTTCCACTCTTTCTCTACCGTGAGCTTCCTCTCGCTTTGGTCGGGAAGGACGGTTGCACGAGGCATCATAAAGCCGCGAGATGAACGATACCGCAATAGGCTGCCGTCGCTATCATACGTGATATGTTTTATGAGCTGAAGAGCATACAAATGTTAAAACGACCGAGTCGAAGACCTCTTGAGTTCCTCCTTACCACCAAATTCACAGGATTACTTTTACAAGATCGGCTCCGACAACAGGAGTCTTCAATTCCTCTTATCAGTGTGATAATAAAAGTACGTATACTAAAGACTGACTACATCAAGGAACAAAATTGAGAAAAGTGGAGTTGTAAAGAAGATCACTGTTATCTACAAACCCATGTTATTCTCCATAGTAATTTTTCTGTTGACCCCATCGAATATTCCTGCCATTTGTCCATCGAAATCCTAATTTTGGAATGGAACATAGCAACCACAAGGATATTTTCTAGGATATGTCGACCAGCCTAGATACATTGAAAGCACGTGTTTTTTGAATAGGAAAAGGCACCATCGATTGCTGGAACTGTACCAAGAAGAATTGGCTGCAGGATCGCGGTCCCATCGATCGGGGGACGCGGCGCGAATAAACGGAACCGGCAAGCACAGCAATAAAATAAATTGGCGTTATGCGCGATTCTTATCAATGAAATATGCACTTTCTCCGAACAATAGGCATTATTATGTAATGCAAAATACATTTGGTTTCCTCGTGTTCACTTTCCTCGATGCCACGCGATAACGGACGATCGTTATTCAAAATTCTATTCCAACGCGTTAAGTAGCCCGTGATTTACCGCCTTTCTCGTCTCGCCTTTATTCAGCCCCGTTCGAGCACAGTCTGCGAACACCGTTTCGAACGTACCTACCATCGATACGATCGAAAATTCGTGCCACCGATCGCCGCGAAAACACCCTTCACGCAGAGAAGAGGCCACGTAGCCACCTGTTCTCTTACTCATTCGTTGCACCACCTTTCAGCGTAAATTAATTTATAATTGAGATTTCCTTCGCAATTCAATTACCGCACAGCTAACACCGTAATTACTGGCGATACCGTTTTCACGGCAGTCGGCGATTAGCTTTCGCGGCGAGATCAGCGAAAAGATTAATTAGAAAAACGTCGTGGCCCCGGATAATTGATAACCGCCAAGGTGGGCCGGACGTGAGCTAGGAAATTCGTAGTTGCGGCAAGGATGTCGGCCGGGAAGATATACAAGCCGATATTTCGCACCTCGTCTGTGATTATAGTGGGCGTGTCGGAGATGTCATGGCAGCGGGAAATTATAATTATTAGGGAAACCGGTGCCGATCGGGTTCGTTTGTTGGAAAGCGTTCCATCCTTTCCTGCATAGGTTAACAAATTGCCAATTTTGCGCTGATCCCTATTATTATTGCGCGCGATCGAAAGGAAAAGCGCGGACAGGACGCGATAAATCGTTCATTTGAGGCATAATGATCGTAAAGATGCGACATTTCCTTTGTACCTACAATTCATCTCACGATACACTTTAATTTTTAGGTTTTTCATATTTAAACTGGGTAATGGAGTGAACAGCATGCTGTCTATCACGGAAAGGAGAGTTGATAAATACCTGGCCAAACGGGCGAGGTAGAGAAGAAACGATGATACTTCCTTGACGCAGAGAGCCCCCCTTCTGGTGGGATCATCCTCGAACTCGAGAACTGGTCTGCCGTTTGCGTCCGTGTGTCCTGTAACAGAAAGTTAACGAATTGGTACTGGCGTGACATTTTTCGACATAAGATCAAGGGGAAATAATGATAATATAGAAACCGTATCCAAAAATTCTGAAGTGCTTTAATATTTGCACTTCTTTAACAGCAACAAGGCATCGTACTCTACTGCGTCAAGAACATCATACCACATGGTATGGTAGTCATAGTTCGATCAACTGTACTATTGTTAATGTTAACAAAAAAAATCGCATTGATTTTTTTAGTTCTGCCATATGTTTCAAACGAATGATTACTTATTGTTTAAATCGTACTTAGTTTTAATCGATCTACATGTGTTGTACATCACCTTTTCTATTTGTACATCAAAGAGCTTTGCCCTTCAACAAACAAATAAATAAATAAACAGTACAAGAATATAATTGATAACCCATTTCATATTTTAGAGCAAAATAAGGTTCATTTTTTGAGAATAGATTTCATATGTTGTATGGACTCCCCCTTTTTGTATTATGATGCATGTAACGAGCACTCTGCCATGGTTCTCCTTAAGAGAATCTTGTCAAATAACTTCTTAATATTTGCAAAATGTGGACTACTTAATCTAGAAGACACAAGCTTTGCACTGATAGAAATTTCATTCTCGTTTGCACAATACTTCTGTTTCTGCAGCTAGAAATACGCTATCATTGAAGGAGCTGAACTTAAACAGTATCACGAAACGACGCTCACCACTTACAAGAGAACTTTCGATACCACTAATGTGTCAAAGTGATCCAAGCAGCTAACCACGCTCACGTTTCTCAGGTTTTAAATCGTATCCCGCGCCATGAACAACAGTGTTATTCAGCTTCGACTCGTAATTTGCGGCACGAGTATTGCTCGTCATTGCGAGGCAAGGGGGTTGAACCAGTTCCCGTCAGTGGCTGCTCGTCTAGAGGATTTACTGCTCTTCCTCCCCCGCTAAAAAAGGCGACCGAATTCATTTGTTCGATCGAAGATTACACCCGCCGGCGACGTAGCGTGCATACATTCGAACGCAGAAGGAAACGCGCGCACGAACGATCGTACCGCGTGGTCGCATTAACGGCGTAATAAAAGTCGGTAACAGCATTTGATTACAGGCCGTGATCCGATTCGCCCGTGTACCACGGCCCGATCGTAATCTTTTAGCCGGCGTGAGTTATTAAATGATCGCCTTTTAGCCTGTTGCGCGCGCCTATCGCCGCAGAGTAGGTCATCTTCCAGCTAAATCTTTGCTTACGAAACCAATGTGTACTCGATGAAAATGTAATAACGTTTCGAACACGACTAGATAACGCGGATAACGTGAAATAGAGGACATCGTAAAATCTTATTGTCTTAATCGTGACTGGAGCGACGTAGAATAAAGTCCGATGGGGGGATAGAGAGTAGGATAGATCGAAGGTATGTGAGTAGCGACAGGATGGCAGTTTGGGAGACTATCGTTCGTATTTAATTAGACGATGCTACGGTAGCATGTTGTGCAGTCGCTGTCAGCTCTGGCACATTGAAGAATTCGATGACTACGCTCTTCGTCTTCCAAGAACGAATAACCGAGCACCGACGAGCGTGATCGCGGTCTCGTGACACGTGCCAACGCCAGCATGTGCGCAACACCTTGAAATATACCTCGGGGCGCGCGCCCAGGGCGTTAATGATAATTCATAGTGGTGTAACTTATATGGACGATTACGTGGTAACGCGATAATAATGCTCAATGCCAGTGGGTAGACGTTGAAGTTCGAATACGCTCGCAAATTCTTCAGGTGCCAGCGTTAATGCTTTTGCCCTTGGCGAGGGGGTTTCATTTACCCCAATTGAGTATCTTCGACTTTTTTCTGAGCATTACTAATCTATCTAACTACTTTTTACTCCTACACACTTTGTATTTGAGTAAATTTAGAAAGTCGTAAAAGTTGTTCGGATACCAGGAAAGAGAGTTCAGAAGCTTCTAGGTGAACTAAATTAACATCAGTCCGCCTGAGGAGTACGTGTAATGAAGATGACAGTACAGGAAGAAGGTCAGGAATCTGTTTACGAGGTAGTAAATCAAGTTTGACGACGTCAAATCCCAACTTTCCTAAGAAACTTCCTCAAACGAAGCATCCCTAATCACCGTCCGAAGATCGTCAAGATTGCAGTGCCGGAACGATCGAAAAGCCTTCAGAATGCTTTAGTTTCCTAATTTCTAGAGGTAAGTAGCTGCGCAAGGTCCAGGAAACATGTGACCGTTCGCTCCCCGAAGCGTGCATACGAAATCGGCGAAGCGACCGAGAGAACAGGCAGGCTAATCGACCGGTAAACATCGAACACTCCTCGACCTACCGTGATTTCTCGAAGCAAGGAAATGCAACGGCATCGTCGGTCGGCCGCGCGCGCGACCTTTTTTTAACGATCGAACCAGCCGCCTCGGATTACCATAACCGATCGATTACCGGCCTTTCCAGCGGCGGTTTCACCGCGAGATGAAGACGTTAAGCTAGGACTGCCTGCAGCTCGGGGACCAGCGTATCTCGCTGTCACGAGGAGCACGATGTCCGATGGACGTTTTCACACATTCACAGCTGGAGATCACGGCTTCGTCGCTTTTTGTCGGCGCCGCTGTCGATATCGAGCACAGCTCTTCTCCTTCCGGGGCAACGGAGAGAAGAAAACAGGAGAGCCGAGATCTCGGAGGAGATGTAAGCCGATGGCACTCGATGCTGAGGGGGAGCTGTTGAATATTGATGGGGCCGACAGGAGTTTTAAGATCTTAATGGAACGCTTTGGTAAGGTGGAAAATCTGATTACTTTCGGTGGGTGGTTTCAAGGGATAAGAAGAGTACAAAAGAAAGTGATGTAGGACCTTCTATGTTAAACATTTTATAGAGAGATAGATACTATACATGTCCATTGAAAAGTCTCCTGAAAAGAATTATCTCTAATCCCTTGTGATGGGACACGATTGGGACTGCAGGGTACTATTAAAATTTTCTAATTTCAAATATTCAAATTTTTTAACCTTTAAATAGACAGATTTTTAGATTTTCATATAGTTAGGCATTCAAATTTTTAAATATTCAAATGCTTAATGTTTGTAATATTCGAATATTTCAAGGAGATAAAGTTCGTGGACCAATCTTAATTATTAGTATCTCTTGAACTATTATCAACGTTCACAGAAAAAATAGATATTAATATACTAAGGCTTGACGAGTTCTGCAAATTGGCCAAAAATCGTTAAAAACCGTAAGTTACACTTGAAGAGCTCTTCTCCTGAAGTCTCTCGCAACCCCAAGACTGCTCTCTGCTCCCTATCCCCTCATTCAATCCTTACTGTTCCATATTCTCTACTTCTTCCCTACAAGTGTACCACTCACATTCTACGTTCTCTAAAACGACCTCCATCTTGTTCCCCCGCCGAGACACCGGTTCCCGAGGGCTCCACAAAATTCCTGCGCTTTCTACCTGGCGCGCCGCGTCCCAGGATCGAGTTACAATAATAACCGTCCCACGAACGAGCGCATATATCTGCACGGCGTGCATTCCGCCTCTACAAATCGTCGGTCGTCCATCATCATCGCATTACCCCCTCGATAAAGATTGAACGCGGTCTCGACTTAGCTTTTAGCGTAAATCAAGCGTACTTACGGCTCACGACCCACCGGCTCTCTTCCCGTCGGAGGTAAGAAAGTCTCGTTCGTCCCTTCCTCGCGGGAGTGAAGGCAGGGGCGAGGGAAAAAAGGAGCAGGCCGAGGAGGCGGAGGGCTGGGAGGATCGCGAGTAGCCGCGAGGCGGGCTGCGTGCCGCGGGACTCGTGAGAAAGATGAACGATAGTCATCGTCGATGGATGCGTCAATATGCGTGCCATTAGCCGTTGCTTTTTCGATTTATGCATCCGTGATCCCCCTGATTCCTAATTACACGCTCGAGATACTCCGCCTCGCACCGTCACCTCCACCCTCTCGGTTTCCGTGTACCTCGCGTCGAGCCTTCGATCGATTTTGCATTATAAAATGAAAACGTAAAAGCGCGGAGAAAAGGAACCCACAGTTCCTCGGCACTCGAGTGAGTTACTGCGAGTGACTTTAACGCTGGCTCGCCGCGAGATCGACTCGAGATGCTGAAGAGTCCTTCGTCGCGGCTAGAGACGCAACTCGACTCGACGCTCCCCTGAGAGAGCCACTAATCGCTTAATTAGTCGCGCCATTGCTGTGGATATACAAAGAGTTTCGCCAGGTCGACCATGAACACTTTCAGCGTTTTCAATGGAGCTTTGAATTATGGAAGCGTGATGTTTCAATCATTGCACTACGAAACTTGTTAAATTCTTTTCTTTTTTACTTATATTAAAGTTTAAGGATCATTGACGTTTATTAATGGAACACCCCATGTATTGGACAAGAATGTTTCGCTATTTAAACGCAAGTTGCTTTTCCATCTGATGATGATGCTACCAGACGACGCGAATTCCTTGCATCGTTTCGTATAACGGTAATTTGAATAATCGAGCGGGAAATCGGAGAGGGTTAGGTAAGAATAGCTATACGGCAGTTGTGGGTAAAATCTGTAAGGTTTCATATCTCTTCTTAATTCATCTTTTCCGTGGAATATTCTTTAATGACGAATTAGAAAGTATTAAAAACTTTAGTGTCCTGTTGATTTAAAATTACATTGAACTTAATATTTCTCGGTTACTGTATGACCTTTTCAAAGACTTACGTTCAATTACGATAATTTCAATGGGCCTCTTAAGAGCAACTATCATTCTCTATTTCAACGCGTTAAAGAAATTGATTTTAATTGGATACCAAATTAATAGGAAAGCCAACGTAAGAAGTCGCGAGAGAGGACAATCATTTACATTGCCACGGAACGTGGTCTTCGTATAAACACACTGATAAGTAAAATTATCGTCGTGAACGTGCGGCAGGTTGACCCTAGAGAGCTCTATCGGGCACGACTTGGCTCTGGATTAACACTCGTTAGCTCGCTCGGGACGCCATAATCGCTTAATTAGTCGCTCAGTTGCACCGCCGCGAACCTTCTTGGAATAATCGATTCCCCGTACGTTACCTGTGACGAACCACGATGTAACTTCTCTCTTACCTGGGCAAATCGAGTGAAAAGATCTGCAATTGTAATTTCGACGAACAGGTTTTCTTCACTCGACTTTTGCTCGTGGGGGGAACGTGAAGAGAAATAATTTGATAAATGAGAAGTAGGTATATGAAAATTAAAATTAGAGTGAATATGAACATCTGAAGAGCTATAGACCTGATTACTTCTATTGAAGAAAACGCAAATGAGAGAAGGAAAACATAATCCTTCATAACGTAATGTGAAGCAGAAAACTTTTTAGTGAGAATGTACTTTAAAGAGTTGAGATCAATTACCTCGCCTTATTAACTCGTCTCAGCTCAATAATGAAACGCTTATCTAATCGTTAGTACCGTATTCTTTATTCAACACCTCATTATATTTTTCTTCCATCTATCTTCCCCTAATTCCCACTAGAATTACTCTAACTACCAGCGATTCGATCATAGAACCGCATGAAACGCGCGTTAGTGTGTGATTAATGTTCGCGAGAACATCTTATTCGCGGAAAGTCCTCCTACAAAGACTAGCGCGTGTTCACTACTTAAGCACGAATACTCGCGGTAATGCGAAAAAAAGACAGACCTCTATTAACCTTCAATCTCTCACCTTTCGACAGACTATCGACTTCTGCGTACAGCTCGTCGATCATGCGCGGCGCCACGTAACGCGTTTCCGTACTTCACGCTGGTAAATATATCAAAGCTGTTCGGGCATTAGTTGCGAATTGCGCGACAAAGTATCCAACGGTGTATCTAGTAGCTGCTTACAACGTATTTACTCATTCTCAGTGACTTATTTTATCACACCTCGAATTTCCAGCATTGAACGAATTTTTAAACCTACTGAATCGTTGACAAAAGAAAATAGGTACTAACCTTCCAAAAACTTAGAAAATTCCACAATACTATAAACTTCCCTGATCCTATTATTTATCTCCCATAAAGAACCGAAGCAAAGCATCTTACAGCATTCTCTAATCTCTAGGTTCCACTCCACAGCTAAGCCTTTCCACATTAATCGCGCTCACACCGTTCCCCGATCCGTGCCACATTGCGAACGTGTAATTTAATTGAAAAATCCATCCACGGCAGAAGCAACAAGCAACGAGAGGAGAAGGAAGACAGCTGGAGGGAAGAGTTCGCACGGGCCCGAGAGAGGCGCGTGTACCGCTTGTAGCAGAAAACTTTCTCAGAAATCCTCATCTCGATCTCGTCCGAAAGTATTCCATTCTAACACGGTCGCGCGAGCGCATGTACACGCGAGGAGGAATATGGCGGGTTCGTGCGTGGCTAATGCGCTCGATCCAATCGTCCGAGTGATAACCATAATCACGCAGCGGCTTAGGTATACCGAACGCGTCCGCTGCGTGGATCGCGCCTCCGTCGACGAGGATGCAAGCGAGGCACCGCCTTTCTCCGTTTCCACCGCCGCGATTTTCGCGCTCCGACGTTCCTGATTTCTTCGCCGGATCAGCGGAGCCCCCGTGGCGGCTCCCACGCCCGCGCGATCCTCGTTATTTACGAGTAGAAACGGACGGTCGAGGGCGGACCGAGGCTGTCCGACGCGAAACGGGATCGAGCTACTAATTGGTGAGCGAATTTTAATCGGGAAACGTGCTCGCGCAACGAACAGCGAGGGACGGATGAACGTATGGGAAACATCGCGTTCCACATTTGCAGGTCCCTCCGCGCAGGGTGAAGTAGCAATTATTGGTGTTACATAGTCATCAACGAAACTGAATCGGTGAAGGGAACACATGTTCGAGCGAGAACATGAGAGTGCAGTGGAAATTGGAGTGAGGATGTTTCGAGTAAATTTACGATTATGTGAATACAACTAACGAAGTGGAAACTATGAAAATAGGAATTTGTTTTACACTCTGAGTGTTGTGAAGTGTACATTATTTTGGATACACTTGATATTTTATCCGTGATAGGTTCACAAGTCAAGACTGACTCCTTGCTATGTTTAAAAGGAGAAGAATGTTTTGTGTTGATAAAAGAGTACAGAACTCTTTTTACAACTGAATGAGAATTTATTCAAATTCGTGTACAAGTCATGTATCACGCAGTGAAAAGTTTAACTTACTTTGATGAAGTCGAGTTAGTCGTTTTCAATTTCATGCGAGAGTTGATCGAAAGCGACTTTTACAAGAGATCGCGTCAGTTTTCCAAGGAAATGAGATCATGCTAGTGTTTCGCGGAACCACTCGTTCCAGGAGCGCAAATCAATGATAAGGATAGCCGATAACAGGTCTTCGGCGGGTAGGTGGGCGTACGTTATGCTTGCAGGAGCGATCGAAAGTATCCCTTCCAGTTGTATCGATCACTGATCGAAAGTCAGTCGCCATTCTGTTCCTCGGGCGCGACGCTCAAGAAAATGCCTCGATCTATCTCTGATTTACACCCGAGCAGAGAACGTTCGAAAGTTTTCGTTTTTTTACTATTTTTAAATGATTGATCCCCGCTTCATACCTAAGTATAAAATATGTTCCCTTCACACATTACGTAACAAACAAATGATTAAGAATAGAAGCTAATGAACAACATACCAATACAAATTGTACAGAAAAGGTATTAAAAATAAAGGGCGAAAAGAATAGAAAGCAGAAAACTCAGAAAAAGTTCCTACAATATAAAACCAGAATAGAATTACCTTCTCATTCTAAAACCATCCCTCTCCTCCAATCCCCGCATTGTATCAAATAACGCAGCAATAAACAAACCCCGAAATGCGATATAAATCACCCCAAACTGTCACAGTATCGTTCGAATCACAGCAAATACATCTTATCGCACCGATTTCCCAAAAAAGCCGCCCGCCTTTCACTCGGCGGCCGCGGCCCGTATCCGTCGCGTATCTCCTCATCGCGATACATCGAGCACGACGTTGAAGAACGACGTACAGGTGTGTAAAGCTCGGCCCGATGTTTACGAGCGCGCGAGCTCGCTCGAAACAATCCAACGCGCCACGGCGTCGTTGATTTCTCGATTGCGGTGCCCCGCTTATCTCGGCGCAATTAACGCCGCGAATAAGTCATCGAGAAGGCTCGATCGAGCACGACAACCACGCATGGAAGTCGATTATCCTTCGGAGGAGCCACGAACTGGATCTGTCGCGCGCGATATCGATCTCATTTGCGACTATACGCTCCATTTCGATCGAACTCAACGGCAAGAGAGCCGCGCGACGTTCATTAAGTTTTTGCGAGGCACTTTGCGCGTATCGAACCTGTTCAAAGTTTACCGCGTGACTGTTACAACCCTGCCCGCGACCCATCGCGTATCCCGATGGTGAACACTAATGAATGGAGGAAATTGATAAACCACTGTTGCACGAAGACGCTGAGACACTGTTTTTGCACGTGGCTGAAGAACTCTCCAATGCTTGTTTAATTATCGCTTCTCCTTTTTTTTTTTAAGAATTAATTCGATTTATCTTGTGGAAGATTTAGATCGTTTATGTATCAGATTTACAAAGATGAATAGATTTTGTAGAATGATCACGGACTTTTGTGCCATTTGATCCTTCGGAGCGTTTATCGTTGACCTTTACTACTGGCTCGTTCAATGCCCGTATGAGCGAACGCGCTAGCTGTCTGACAATCACGGTGTCTTTCTCCTTGGTGTGATGCGATTTGAATCAAGCTGATTTTATGAGCAGGCTAATAAATTTTCCGGGTGCCGAGGTGATTACTCGGATTAATTACGCGTAAAAACTGAAACGAATCGCTCGAACTTCCGCGGCACTCCCTTTGCCACTCGCAGCTTTCCGATTTTTCTTCGACTCCTTGGACGAAGATTATTTTCCACGGTGGACGTTTACGAGCCGCGTCGCGTGGAAAAATCGTCAGGATATAATTGCTACGTGCGTTCCGACGCGATATGGTGAGTTTCAGTGGGTTCGTTTACTGCTTTCCCTTGTTGGAACTTAGTTCGCGCGGCGCGCATAGACGTTTTAGTATCGCGAGGGTTATTACCGATCGCGACGGGCCCGTGTGGCGCAATTACCGTCACAGAAAATTCATGGTAAGTTAATAAATTGGTAGGAATGACACGTCGGCAATCAGATGCGCATTGATCAGCTTCCTCTCGCGCTGGGGACTAACCGTAACGCAGAAGAAACGATCGGGCAAGCATTCCTCCCTGGTCATCGAAACAAACCGTGACGTGTTTACCACACGCATTCCTTAATGCCTGTCAGGCGTTTTACGTCATGTCCTGTCTCCCTGTTCTGACTTCCTCAGATGATTTATGCTTACACGTTACCGTTTCCACGAATACAGTGACTTTAGTTATAGATATACGTGGAGGGTTACAGAAGACAAAGATAAAAAGGGCTTGGTTGGAACAGTTTTTTGGGGCTGATTATGAAAGTAGATGTAAAAAAGGTAGGTAACTGTTTAACTTCAAATTAAAATTCGAAAATTAACAGATAAAAATAAAAAACGTTGAAGACTAGAAAAGCTTGCAAATTTGAATGTAGGAAGATTTGAAAAACTGTAAAGTCGAGTACTTGAATACTTAAAACTTTTTATTATTATTATTATTACCATTAAAAAATTTTGAAAATTTGAAAAATCAAAAATTTGAAAAATGTGGAAAGTGAAATTGGAACATCGACGATAAAAGATAAGGAAATCCTGTTCCACTGTGAGTGGAACATCACGCAATTTCAATAACGCAATGTATCGACGAATTAAAATCAATTAAACCATAATGTTCAACGAAAGTAAAGATAACGAGGCACTCGTTCAATTCTCGTTTGATGGTACGATAACAAGAGGAGACGATCATAGATGATAATCGGTCGAGATAAATAGACTGAGCCACTCCACTGACATCGAACTCAATCAAATTTCTAATCTGAGTTGCAGTGGCATCGTTCATGTAGCAACGAATTTGCCACTTTCTCGCGACGGCGCGCGGTTCCCATAGAGCGCGAACAGCTGAAGTCGATCCCTCGCAATTAGTGCCGTGGAAAATCCGAAGGCGCGCGCGAAAACGGGCGAGGCGCATCGATCAGCCGTGGAGGGAATTATCGATTGGCCTCGGCGAAACCTTAGCCGGACAGCTCCTTGGGATCTGGGTCGTACCCTGAATTCTGCCTGCGTGCACCGATACATCCACCTCTGCCGTGTAATTGCTCACGTAGTCAGGCCTAAAACGACGCCCGAATACGTCATTATCGAGTAACGAAAATTACAATGTTCCTTCTCGCCGTCTATTAACCGGTTTTAATCGCGCCCCTATTACTTCGTCGCGGACATGTGCCTGGTTGGTTTCCTTCTTTGGTAAGTGTGACGGTGGTACGATGCTCTCGATTCGTGCTGTAAATACTTCGAATTTCACGAAGACATTGCGAAAAATTGGTTGGAAAGAATGGATGAGGATAAAAACATTTTGATTGGTCGTTTAGAATCTTTCAATAGTGTCGAGAAATAATATTTAGAATAGATAATCGATTGGTAATATATCTTTAGTTTTAATTGCACTTCACAAACTCCTTAAAATTAAGAATGAACTGACAAGAGATACATTGATTGGAGAAGTCTCCAATTATAACGATCTATAACACAATACATAAAGTACCGCAATCCTTGCATAGATAATTAATCTAATGCCGCGCCAATGTAGTCATTATCATAAATCGTGTATAGGATGCGTCGCAGGAGGGATGTATATCTGTACCTATCACGATAAATTATCACAGAGAAGATTCCCTTAGTACATTGAGAGACTATGTTGCCAGGTCCACCCACGTGAGATGCACGAGGGTTTGACAGGGAAGTACCAGGGTCGTTTTTCAGAGAAATTCATCCTGGTCACCATTGCAATGATGAAATGTTACCACCATGGTTCCACAAAATCATTAATCAGACCTCGAATTGTCTACCGCGAAAATCGATTCAGAACAGATTGTAAAAAAAGCTTTAACTTGTTTATCGAGGAAAATGAATTCACTTACGTAAAAGTATTCTGCATATGATAGAAAATAAATTGTACTATTTTGTGTACTGAGGTCCAAGTAAATTAATTCAACTTTAACTATTTTCAAAGACACCATTTTAACACATTACGGACGAGTGACGAAAACTTGCGTCGAAATGATATAATCGTGGATGTCAGGAGACACAACTTTGAGTTTTTAACACACGTTTTGTTTCCACACACTATACACTTCTTTTAGGAGCCTTGGTAACTGTTCCTTAAAATTGTTGCCTTGTAAAAATAATTAGAAAATGTTATACGAATTTTTAAAGTACACAGTGCAGAAGATTTTAAATTATTTAAATACCCCGTTTGCAATGCGTTAATTACGTATATTGAAACACGGTTCTAATCGAGGGTTAACTCTAATGACAGGTTGATCTTCGGAATAACCGGTGGCATAAAGAGAATTGGCTTTCGAAGGAAGTTAGTAACAGAGTTACTTGAAAAGATGAACACGGAACGGCAGACCCCGCGACAGTGTAATTAGCGCTCACAGCCTTTCCACTCTTTCATTGACAGCGCGTAAGGTCGCTGGCTCGTGGCCAGCTCATAATTATCCATGAACTTTTCCCAAGTAACGACGCGATGATAGAATATCGCGCGGTGGATATCAGCTGGTCGGGCAAGATTATCGAAGTCGTCGGGTCAACGGCTCCGCAAACATCTTTATTGTCGAACGAGCAACCGTAAAGAGCGGATCTCGCTTTCACGCGCAAGCTTCTTCGGCTGAATTACGTGCCCGTGTGTCCGTGCATGAGTTAAAACAGACGGCTCGATCCTTGTATGGAGCCGATAGAGAGGTTCACGCTGGTGAATACCTCTTTTTGTGGAAGAGGACCTTTCACGAATATGTGTGTATCAGATAGCGGGAGAAATATGATAGAATTTAAAATTATGCAAAGGTTACTGAGGAGTGTCTTGTACACGTACAATTAATTATCGATTTAAAAGATTTCAATTTCTCTGTCTTTATTAACGCTAAGAATATTGAACTCTGAGCCGTTACGTAGAACCTTCAGGAGTTTCCCAAACGTGCACTTTAATGAGAATATCATACTTAAAATATACATGAAAATACAGGATAAGTCACGCAGCTGTATCATCTGCATTTTCTTGTAAATCATTTGTTTTATAAGAAAATATTTTGAATGAAAATTGTTTGGTATCGAGACCAGCATACCAACAAAGAGCATACTCTCGATAACAAACAACTTTTGTTGAAATTATCTTTTTCATAGAACAAATAGTTTGTAGGAAAATCCAGGCAATATAGTTACATATCTCACCCTGTATATAGGTAATTTTTCCAAAGTTTTTTACAGAAAATAAATAACTCAAATTTTATATTGTTGAGTTATGAGCTTAAAGAACGCTCTCAGAGTTAACTCAAAACATTCCAATATCTTAATCTACCAAATCAAAGGATTTTAATTCCCAGTTTTAAAGTACATTCAAAACACCAATCACAATCCAAGTCCAACAGAATACAAAGAACCCTGTTTCTAATCGCGTCATTATAATCTTCCGTCTCAGTTTCCACAGAAGACCTCCCAAGCTGTACAGGAGACAAGTCGTCGACATAAATACAGATCGATAGATTTCACTCGATAAACGGTTACCCACCGACATAATTTGTACCTAGCGACCCTAATTGAGTAGGAAACAGCAACAAATTAATAACCCGCGAAACCGTTTAGCGTCGATTCGATTTAATCGCGCCACGAAAGCCTGTGTTTTACGTCCGCGGGAAATTAGACCGAGCGAAGGCGTGTATCCTCGATCGGCGTCCGACGATCGCGTCGGACGCCTTCGAGCGAAGAAAAGTTCCCGGAATACGCTTAGACAGGCGGCTAACTTTCGAATACGCGGACCTCCGCTCGATCGATTCGACTGTCGAACCCCTCGTCGCGAGCGTCGACGACGAGCTTCCTCTTCCTGTTCGTCCCGCCCCTTTTGGCCAAGCACGGTCACTGTTTCCACTAGCTAATCGGCGACAAAGCGGCTGCTTTGCCAACTACGGGATTACAGTTAGCCTCGGGAGGCTCCCTCTTCGTCTTTCTCTCTCCATCTAGGACGGCTCGAGAGGATTGTCGATAGGAATGACGAGGGAAAGATTCACGGGCGCACGTGTGCTAGTGGCCCTGAAATAATTTAACCCTCCGTAGACACACTTGGGTTTCGCACCTTTCGTCAGCACATTGAGACGATTTATTTTATTTTTTTTCTGTTCTAAGCTTACGAAAAAATGGGAAAAAATTGTGGAATGCTTGTATTTTAATTTACTATCGCTATTTGAGTTAAATGTTTATAGGAGTAATTAAGAAAAATAAAAATTCGGAAATTTGTAAAAAGAATTAAAATCCATTGCAGACAAAATGAACTCAGTGTACTCATGAAGGGTTACCAAGGGAACGTTTTCACTTCGAGGATCCTTGCGTTTTAACGCCCTGTATATGTTGGCAGTGAAGGAACTAAGTACTTAATTACTGGAAACCGACCTTTACGGCAATCATAATAGCGGAACGCAACGCCGTTTCCTGGGGAGAATGTAACGCGATAATGAAGAAGAGAATTGCATGTAATTAGAAGGTGATCTTTTTTTATGAGACTAGGAAGTCTCAGACAATACAATTGCGAGATGACAAATGAGAATCGTGCGAAATCTGTGTGCATTGACGACCCTTGGGGTTGATTAAATAAGCACGATTAGGGAAAATATAGCCACATGCTTCCGGAAGAAGTTGCAAAGAGAAAAAACAAACGTTGGAGATAAGTATGTTTCAGTATGCTATACTTAATAGCAATTCTGTCACTCAAGGATAGTGACCTAAGCTCCAATTTATATAAGCTTGAACCTTAAAGAACAATCTACACTCGTACCACCCCTTAAATAAATCAAAGCTAACAGTAACTAGTAATATAATATGCTTCTTCAAAATCAATCCCTAGCAATTTCTACTCCTCAAAAAATAACACATAATAGACTTTAACGTCTCCACCCCGCACAAAATAACATCCTCGAAAAATGTTCTCACGCGTGCTTTCATACTCCATCGATCCAGTTCTCTCGTAAACCCATCCTCTCCTACATCCTCGCCCGAACACCTTTCCTCCGCGGTCGGTTAATCGTCGACAAAGCAGCAACGCAGGAATACAGTTAGCCATCCGCGGATCCGGCCAGCTGAGGAGAGCCTCGAAGAAGAAAGGACAAACAGGACTCGCGGGCGGGGAAAAACGAGAATGGGGGAGCGAGCGCGAGAGAATGCAACGTTCTCGAGCGTAGCATAGCGCGGTAACGCGCTAGAACGCGGAGAAGCGTCCTCAAGCACGTAAATAGATGCAGCTGGTTCAGGATGCGGGGGCGTGTGAACCGAGCTTAAGAGGACCACGTGGTGGGTGTGTCCCAGGCTTCCGCATACTCCTCCGCGGTCAGCGCGCGTTATCTTCCGCGGAGACAGTTGGAACAGTAAGTCGCGCGTGTCGCAAGCGGCTCGACCAGCTTAATGGAAACTTTAATAAGCGACTGGAATTAGAGGGAACCGGCGTGCAATTCCGCCTTTGGAGCGTCGTGGACTTCTCGGCTAATACGACCGCATCGTTTGCTAGCGAGGTCGCGGGTGGGAGTGTTCAGGGCACGGGGGCACTTTTAAATGGGGTGGATAATGGTTATTTAATAGTTTCGTGAGTGCCAGTGGCAGGAGATTTGAACTGGATTATCATTCGTCGTTTAGGTATAAACTTGTTAAAATGTTTTGTATTTAAAAATAAAGTTGAGATAGAATTTTCAGAGAATATGATTATTGGTAGTGTGGCGGCACAACCACCATAAATACTTCGCCACTAGAGGGACTTTCTCCTACCGCTACCACTTTCCCCAAAGTAGTTCCTTAGTAATCTTTTCCTACAAATACAACTTCTGACATGATTTAACCATCCTCGCGTGTAAGGCTGCGGTTACAGTGGATGCGTTTTTAGAACCGATGTTCTGATGAGTATGTCTGAACTTATCTCACTTGTACGATGAATAGTTTGGATATATTCGTCAGAACATCAGTTTGTTAAAAAACGCATCCTCTGCAACCGCAGCCTTAGGCAGGATTTTGTTATGTAGCTTTACTAATGAGTCCTCTAACAGGTCTAGGACGAAACGGTTTCCTTTTCTCTTTTCCACTCTCTTCGTCACCCTCATTGACAGTCATAGTAAGTATGTACTAATGTGAATACAAAGGTACACAACGCTGAAATTGGTGTATCATATATAGGTACACGGAAATTATACACAGTGCCTATATGAGAGACTGTTAACCGATAACCTCTATTAAAACTATCAAGTCATGAATTAAATACCGAAATGAATATATATAGTTGTAATTTCCCTAAGGAATGTAAATTCAGCTAACTCAAAGTTGAACCCCTAACTACTATGAAGAGTAAATATCATAACATAATACGTAAGTATGGTTGGATCACTATGATTCTATTATAAAAAATATTAATAGTAGTATTATACGTAGAAAATTCACAAATTTTAAGTTTAATAATATCTCCAAACTGTCCATAAATATTTCCCATAGCAAATATTGAATTAATAGGTATATTTATAATCTGAATTACTATTATTCTTGAAGCCTTCACCATACTAGTTGAGGGTTAACCCTTGTGGCATGACTTTGGTACTCGAGAACTAATTTGTAAATTTCCTTGTATTCATTTTTTGTGTTCTTCTGAAAATATAACAAAACCGGATCCTCATTCTTTGCACATTTTCACGTTAATTCATGTTTGGCAGGAAAATTCATGCTCAAAATTTTAAACAGGCTTCGAAAGGCATGGAAATCCAGTTGTGCACGCAAGGGTTAAGTATATCTACTAATCATTGGATCGAGAGCATACGACGTCATGCAAGATATCTCGAGAAGATCGATGTAGAATATGAAGAGTGTTGAGACTTACCAGGAAGCGTGAGCCCGCACGTGAGAACGTGTTCCGGCACGTCGTGAATGGTCCTGGGCGCTACCACGTCGTCCACTCTCTTTTTCGTTCCTGAAACAGGAGACAACAGGGATATCTCGTTACTCCCGCATCCTTTACGAATCCGATCTCCGTACGCGCGTTTGTGTCTCAATCGACGACGGAATCGTACACCAGCAGATTTTGGTAATCTGATATAACGCGACGCGGGAGTTCGTGTAAAAAGTCCTTTCGTGACAGTTGCACAAATATGACCGCGATTCGCGCGACAGAAGATATCGAATGACTTTCCCAACCCCGATTTGCCCGACGGAACAATCACCTATGACTTTTCACGTTATCGACTTCTACTGCGAACTCCTCCGTCTTCAATTTTTAAGGATTAATCTGTTGTAGGCAAGAGAACGTGGAGAATGACTTTGGTACGTTCAAATAATGCATTATGATAGCTACTCAAGTTTTGATCGAAAGTGTTTATCGTCGTTTACACACTACACGCGATATAAGGACCGCCTGTCCTCCGTCTGCGACCGCTGTTTACAAACTGACTCGTGTCCTCAACCCTACCAGGTGCTAGGGCTAATTACTCCCTCCTCTCTTGCTCAGCGATTTTACCACGCGATTAAATTCGAATTACAATACAAATCTGAATCCTTGTAATTTTCAAAGAAAAATTCTTTTTTAATTTTTATTAGTTTTATTTTCACTACCTATTATATTTTTCATAGTATAAGTTATTTCTATACTTTATTTCACTGTCGTTTTCGATACTATTGTACACTAATGGACTATCCTGTATATTTGAATAAATCAAATTAAATTAAAAAGAGTAATATTTATAATTCATGTAGAAACTGCACTTTCTAACCATGTATAATGTACCTACATTTATAGGTATCAGTAGTACATTAAAATCAAATGAGAACATAAGAAACGTTTATTGGATACCTAATTTTAATTTAATTTTCTGGAAATTTGTAAAAGCCAAGATGTTTTACGAGCTAATAGAATTTGCTGGATTCTCAAGTTCCTCGTGTAAAATAGGCTGCATTATAAGAAGCAACTCCTATCGCGCGTTACGAACGTGGGTGTTGAGGTAGAAACGAGCAAGCCATCAGGCGGCTTGCTAATCTGACCCTCAGTCGAGAGCCCCCTCTAATTTCACCTCTTAACCCCGGTCACCTTCCGTTGGCGAGTACCGAAGGTGAACGGCGGCATACGCATGCATCTTTTCGTCTTCTAATAATCGCGGTGCATCATCATATTACAGGCGAGGATGCACTTTCTACCGCACGACGTGGACAAATTAATTGCAGGCAATTAAGACGGTACGCCAGCGGTTTATGGTTTATTGTACTGTATTTTATGGGCAACTGAGCGCCGTAAAAATTTAGAAGAAAGTAGCGTTGTTTGGCGAGGCTAGATCGCAAGATAGTAACGCGATAAAATGGATATTAAGCGAAGTGCTTAATTTACTGCTGTTTCGAGGAAAACCGAGAGAACTTTTGTACAGTAAAACGTTTACAGTTGCGAACTTCCTGAACGTATTATCATTCAATTTTCGAGAATAAGATCGCCCCTAATTAACACCACGACCTTCCTGAAATCCTTCGCTGCCTGTGATTCGTTTGATCCTGTAGTTCGCACGATCCGCGAGATACGTCGAGTTAAAACACATTAGAGGGATTTGCATGCAAATTTCAGCGGGCAAACTCGTTGCAAGGAGGCGTTAATAGCATGATAACGAGGCTGGCCGTTTCGCGAGACAATAGGGTCGATGCATCATTGCGACGAACGAACCGCTAGAATCTGCTATACAAAGAGGCCAACAGCGACGATACGAGGCGGAGGAAATAGTAAGACTTATCAGTGATTTATCGTCGTCACTTTCGTGGAACTCGTCGATCATTTCAACGGGCAGACGAAGTGGTGCAGGTGCTGCCTGTTCCTCCCCCTTATCGCGCCTCTTTTGTGTCGTTTATCTCCATCTTGCAGAGAAAATGAAGCGAAAAGCGTGGAATAGACGGCGAAGCGAGAAGGCTCCTAGTGGAAGGGAAGGCGAGATGGTAAATGGAGAAGAGCGGTCAAAGGAGGATGAAAAATCAGAGCACACTTTTCTAAGAGAATCAGGAACTCTTCTACGTTGAGATTAGATCCTTTCATCGAAATCTCACGATACCACCATTTTTACACGTCAACGAGACGTGTAGCTGATTAGCGGTTGCCCAGATATCCCAATTCAGCTGATCCCTCGTTCGCGTAAACAACTATATTACTTCTTTACCGAGCGTGAAATTTAAAAACGCTTTCGTGACGGTAATTGCAGTGATCGCGTTAACAGCTATAAGGAGGGACAGTTGTACGATAATGGTTGCAATTAAAACGATCGATCGGGGTAATTATATATTGAGCGAATCGTTCGCGCGAGCCACGATCGGATGGGGCCTAATCGGCGAGATTTATCGCGACTTATCGCGGATTTCTAATTTGAAGAAGAGCTGGGATTAGAGTGCACCCACTCCTGGGTCAACGATCGCGTTCAGTTTTCTGGTTAATCACATGAACTGTACTGATTGGTCGACGTCACGCGAAGGAAACAGCTGATGCGCTTGCTTTCGATGCTAAACTCGCTCGTCGAGATACCGCACGATTACGAGGGAGACTTCTCGCGGAGAAACGGTTGCGAAACACGCGATCCTGCCTATTGGGACGATATTTTACGAAAGGGGACCCACGACTCTATTGTCTGCCCATCAGGAACGAGGGTATCCCTGTATTTCTTTGGATAATCTTGTTTGAGGGTACCCTAGACGATGAAACAGTTTCCCATATCTATATTGATCATCGTGCTACAGAAAAAGTAGCACTTATGTTATAGTAAGCATTACCAACGTGCATAAAAGACATAGTAATTCCGAAAATTGAGATCTCTTCAAACTTGTCAATAAATTTCAAGTCCTACTAAAGCTATCAAAGAAAAGATATAAATAATAAAATAGGTGATCACAATTTCGCCAGTGCTTATAAATTCACTATCCACGAAAAATTCAAAAACTAATAATTAAAATCGTAAAATAACATTAGTGTCCTAAGCATCAAATAAAACACTAAACTTTATGAAATATTTGATAATTTCACCAAATAGGTACTTAAAGATACTGTAAAACCCTTCTAAACGTCAGCATGGCGAAATTATGGTCCTTATTAGAAATATGAATGTGATCTGTCTTCGAATAGCAAAACGCTTTTATGCCACGTTTACAGTAGGCAACTTTTGATTGGACAACCAAGTTGTTTAACCTGAAGTTGCTCAAAGTTGTCCGTGTAAACCCAATTTCAACCAAGTTGGAACGACAATTTTGATCGACTTTAGGTTGATCAACTCGGTTGTCCAATCAAAAGTTGCCTAATGTAAACATAGTATTATGTGCAAGACACAGTCTTCATCTCGTAGAGTTATTGTATGCTCAGGGGATAAAATTCACGAGACGACGAATTAGCGATCGCGATGAAGGGAATCAGGAAGTTTACGCTCGATGCATACGGACAAGCTTCTATCGCCGCAGCAATAGAGCTTCCTCCTCTCGGATCTCCCCGGGATCATTGACATAATGATCTGAATGGAAGGGGAGGAGGGGGAGAAGAGAGGGAAAGGGGAATGCACCGGGGGGACGATCGAGGTCGCTGATACGCAATCGGAGGCTGCTGCACGCGGTGTCGCGGATGCAGCAGCTGTGCTCATAGAAACGAGACCGAAGCCTGATTCTCTGCAGCAGCTGTTATCAATTCCGGGTAGCAGTACTCAAGGGAACTAGAAACTTCACAATTTCGGAGAGACTACTAAACACTCGAAGCAATGATAATATTAATAAAGACTAGAATGAGCAATGAAGAACTCTGCTATAAAAAGCTGAACACTTTTCTTTTTAATAATACATACCAGTAAAAATGAAAGAAATTCCAGAAAAGTTCACAGACGTCAAAGACTAAATACCTCGGAAACAAATCTTAATCCAATGGCAACCAAACTTCTTAAGCCCTGGCTTTCCCTAGCTTTCTTTCCCAGTGATATCTTCTCCCATAATCCTTTGTACGTACAGATTTTCATTGAGGGGGAAAATCTGGGTCCAACGAGCGAAGGGAGCCATAAAGACAAGGATTTATCGACTTTTGCGGAGGGAATGCGGTCAGGTGGCCCTAATCGCTTCATTTTACGGCTGTCCGTTTCTTGAGCTACCGGTCCGCTTCTCGACCGGGTCAATCAGGGCTAAGATTGGCCGAAGGAACGAAAACGACTTCGTCCCACTGCCACGTTCCGCGCGGCGGTAGCTGCCTTCGAATTTGGGTTAATGCACGTTAATGCATCAAACCTGGAACCGGTTTTCCACCAGGGGTGTCGTTTCTCACCCGTCAATTCGGTCGGCCACGTTCCGTTGCAGCCGTTTCCAGTCGCTACGTATTAATCACGCCGAGACAGTACGTAGACGCGACGCACGATGCGGTTCTGTACCTTTCGCTCGACAATGGGCTCAATTAAAAGGTAACGATTGGAAGATTGAGGCTGACGTTTGTTGCCAAGGAGCCTGCTGCTGGAAGACACTGGATGTATCATATTGAAATAAACGGGGGCCAGTGAAATCGTTGGTGACGAAAAGAATGCTGGATGAGCAATGATAATATTCCCAGTAGAGTTACGGGGAAGGAAATGCGTTCGGCTTATGATATATGATCTGGAGCACTGCTCAGGTATGGAGAAAGAGAGTAACTACAGAAAAATGTGAGATTGAGTTTTGAGCATTTTTAGATAATTTTGAACATTTTGCGTAATGTTCTAGTGTAACATATCAGTAAAATAGATATTGTTAAAAATAAATTAATGAAATTACTTACTGCCTTTAGAGAAAACGTGCTAAATATAAACAAAAAAGCAGTAACTGCGTTATAAAGTACTTATTGTTCCTTAAAATATTAATGGCTGAGGCCGTCAAAGTTTAGGTCGATTTGCCACGAACTGGTTTTTTGGTAGACACTGTTTTTCTCCATAGTTCAGCCTTTTAAATGTTTTACAGGTCTATGTTATCTCATACGACTAATTATATCTCTTCTAGAAATATACCAAGAGTTTATCACGCGTGAATAAAGAAAATTATGAATTATAAATTATAGTTTGACAGACTACCTATAACGTGATCTGTACTTTAATTTGTTCTCTTATCTTTAGATGGGATCTACCCTGCAAGTTTGCGTAAGAGTCTGTTTTGAATGAATTGAGTCGTGCAAAACCACAGAGGACGTTTAACCATAGGTAGAACTATTACTTTTATGACATAGGTACATCTGCACAATGTATTCGACCATGACGATTATTTGCAAAGGAAATTTTCAAACCTGCATGGCTTTACAGCCTAGACGCAATGCATCAGAAGGCGCCGCAGAGTAATTTACATCGATTGAACGCAAAACGTGGGTACTGGAAATGGGTACTAAAGTTTCCCATAGAAAGTCACCGCAAACAACCATCGCCAGCGTGCGTAACAGCGAAATAAGCGAAGGTTGTAAAATTGTCTATCTACGTTTCGATTAAAAATGATGCATTCTGTAAGACCGCAGAAGAATCAATTATTCACAATTTCTATAATATTAAAGAGCGCTATCAATTTACAACAAATTCAAGAAACCTATTCGCTGAAAGAGCCAATTTTGTTAACTGCTGCAATTCTTATGTTAAATCTCGACACTATACGTTCCATTCCGTTCAAAGTAGTTTAAAGCTTTAAAATATTCACGAGCGTTTCACACCGTCAAGCATTCACGACATCAGGAAAAATTACAGCTATTCGAACGATTCCTTCAAATTGATATTCGCCTTGCCAGCCGTGAAATGGGGAAAAGACACGTTTCGAATAGGGCGTTAAGAGTAAAATGGTGCACAGTTTCACCCCCACCACATCCAATTTGCATATAGAGTTTCTACTTTACGGCGCAGTTCTGTAGAAACGAGAAAAATCGAGTATGTGGGTCGACGCTATTCCGTGAAACCAAAGTTTTCCATCTTCGCCAAGACATTAACGCCCGTGGATGCGAAAAATCGGCGGCGGCGGCTCGAAAGTCGGAAATTGATCGTGCTGAGCGCGGAACCGCCCATTGCTATCAATTTCGATTGATCTGAGTTGAGTCTGGAGAACCGCATTTATTAGCATAAAACGATGACTCAGATTGACTTGTAACCGAAGGTTGATTGGATCTCCTTGCTTTACGACGCGCCGTTTGCAATTTAAACGTTTCCATTTGCGATTTATCTTCTTCCTTTCCTTACGTTCTATGTTTCACCTGTATCGATGTAGCGCCTCTAAGGTACGCGGTCGTTTTTACTACTCAGAATTGCGGGAATTACCAAACACTCTATTTATAAGCTATTTACACTAGCAGTTATAGAAATGTTTGCCATTGGACGTTTCTCTTTCAGAAGCGCAAGAAGTAAAGGTTAAAAATGCAAAGTGACCCATATGACAATAACTTATTATACCTGTATAATATTGTACCCTGCATAGCGGAACAATCACCGTGCGCAATCATGGAGACTGCCTGAGAATTAGCCTAACCGATTTGTTTATTACAGTTTCCAGCACGACAACGTTAGACAGCAATTACATTAACGCGCGTTTCCTCGAACCTGACCGATTTATCCCTCGACAATTCCAGCTGCCATTATCCGCCGTGTTTTCCATTCGAAGTTACTGAAATCTGGCGCAACTGGCTGGTAGCGGAAGCAGTTAAAGTCGCAAATGGAAACTGGAAATGATCTTCCACCCAGCTGTTGGGTTCCACGTTCTTGGGAGCCTTGTTCCACGGTCGCTGTCGCGTTGTCGCGAGACGCTCCGCTGAATACCAAAGAGCGAGTCACTTGCGAAAGGCCATGGTAATTGCCGAATCCCTTCGCGTGGGAATTCTATTTGCGAGCTGAAATCGCTTGTGACCAACTTTGTAAAGCTGAAGAAACGTCCATGACGTGAATGTCATTGCTCGAGTAGTTTAAGATTTTAAGCAAATTACGATTCAACGTTTCAGGAAACTTTAAGCTTGTAAGTTTACTGTTGCATTGCATACAGGAAAACTTGCAAGTATAAATTTTTAAGGCGCAATTCCACTGAGGTAATACTAGGCGACTTGTAGCATGCCACAGTATTTTGTAAGCTAAATAGTAGATATGTACAAATTTTATAATAATTAAAAGATTATTAAGAAAATCGTGTGAGAATTCTGTTCAAGAGAATTTTTCTAAATAATTTTTCAGTTAGTGTAAAATGTGTATATACCTACTATTTAAATATACTAAATATAATATTTATGCTATTTAATCGCATAGTGTGGCCTCAGTTGACTTGCGCCTTTAATTTCTATTTAATTGTATGTATTTCTATAGAGAGGTTATTATTTGCAAGTATACTTCTGACTGAATTTTTCGACTCGTAACAACTATTTTATGAGAATGTTTAGAGTTGGGAATTAAAATACAAAATTTTGAGTAATATATGAAACCTCGATGATTAATAAATTCCATTAAGATAGTTCTTAGTTAAATGTAAAAATTAAAAATTTCGTTCAAATTTTGAGGAAAACTAATTTGGACTACAAGAAACTCTTGTACAAAATGTGAAATCAATTACCGTACAGTTGTCGAGAAATTATTAACCAAATTTGACGCATTTTAATACCGTAATATGTAGAAAAATCGAAAAAAAACTTTTTCAGACACTTGTCTAGAACACTTAATAACTCAGTACAATCACAAATTTGGTAACAGAAGTGTTAACAAAATTAGAATGAAGTTATATTAAAATGTTATGAAACGAATGTATCAATTTAGTAAAACTGTCCGTATCATTTTTTTCTAATTTTTAATAAAAAACGAGATTTGAATATACTAGTTTCTTATTGCAAGTGCAATCATTATATTAAAATTTAACTTTTTTCAATAAATCTAAATAGTTTCAAAAATAAGTACAATAATTTACATAGTAGTATACCAATTTTATATTCATCGTTTAGTGACAAGCTTCCACTTGACCATTCTAGTTGGCTAAGAACTACCTTAACTATAAATTTTGATCGAATCTGTCTAAACCAGTCAATCATTATGGAGATCGGCGAAACAGGATTTATCCATGATTGGCAATGTTTTGAAAGCGGGTCCTCGAAACAGACGTGATTGGATGGAGCGAAAGGGGTTGCTGTCCTGTCGAGAGGAAGCGACTAATGGCTTTCCGCCTGGTTCTTCCTCCCACGTCCCACGGGATTCTCGATGTCTGTTTGTTGGTAAATAAACTCATAGCGTAATGGGCCGTGTAATTCGAGGGTATTTATTCGCTTGGTTGAAGACCGCATCGACGACAGCTTTATCCACAGACAGATCGCAATAGGTAACGCAAATGCGCCCGACGAACTTCGCCATCGACGATTGTACATTTATTCCGCGCTCTGATCGACTGTCAAACCCCTCTTTCTTTACGAAATACAGGGAAGTGCTCGTGAATACGCGGTTCGCCCTTAATGCCTGATATTTAATACCGCCCCACGTTGGCTCAGCCAGGAGCAAATAGCGTGTAGAATCAAGCCATCTAACTCAATTGTCGTAGCAAGGGAATTAAGGGTCTGAATTAATCCAATTGTCCTGCTGGATAATTGAATTGACTGAGAAATGAAAAATCAATAGGCTGCAGTCGATTACAGACGACGCATGGTATCGTTCACTCACAGGAGACTTAAGTCTCTATGGAATAGCTCGGGATTAACCTCCCTTTATTGCGAAAAAAGAATCGATATTAGAACGCATTAGAAAATGCAGTGTCATGATATTTCAAAGGACTCAAACCCGGAAGTCGAGACTACTAATATCCCCGACTGAAAGCCTCTATCTCCCTTTGAAAAGGGAAAATTAACATACCATAGAAAGTATCATTTTAAAATAGAAAGTGAGCGTAACGATGATGTTTCGGAAGTAACTTCCAGACACTTATCAATCGGACCGTTCAGTGACTTCCAGTCAGCAGGACGCTGGTCATCCAGACAAATTCAACTTTCTACTACGAAGGAAGGGATCGAAACAGTGTTACGATTCTAGTACAAGGTAGGAATTAAACGAATTCGTGTCCACGTAGCCTGGACACGGCCGAAAGCCAGCGATCGATCGGCGGAGCATGAAACGCAGACACTATTTTATCGTGGCGTTTAACATCGGCCATTATGCGCCGCGCGGAGACCGGGCGCAGAGGTGAACAGCCTCTGTTGTGGTAGCAGGCTGATTCCCCGCTTAAGTAGATATGATTGAGGACCGCCATAGAGACGATCAATGAACTACGAAGCGTAGCTGGTCCGTAGAGGCGAACGTTCAATCAAGCCGCGCTGTACACGGCCTCCCACACCGAAACGCTTTAATTCGATCAAAACGTCCAGGTAGGTACACATGGTAGCCATCCAGGAGCACTCGGCCGAGCTTCATGGCTCGCTAAACGTCACGCGGCTCGTTTTGCTTAATAAGACAGATAGGGAGGGAGCTACGTTTTCTCGTTTCCTCGTACCCCTAGGCGATGCACTGGTCACCGACGTCGCGGGAGGCCAGCAGAACGTAGCGACGATGACATAGCGATACAAGCCTCGATCCTGGCAGCTTTACTCGAACGACGATAGATCGTCTCAGAGATTCTGTTACGCAACACGCGAATGATCGAGCGACTGGATCAACATTCTGCGACGTCCTTGGTCTGGCTATCATTTCTATGGATACATTATGGGTAATTCGATTCTGTCTTCCAAGATAATCAAGTGTCTTGTCTCTGGAGATCACTGTTGTCTCCACAACTTTCATTTTACAATAATAATACGGAGAACTGGAAAGGAGCCACTTAGAAGAAGTGATGGCTCACTTGGTTATAGTACAGAGTGATCCTCTCGCTTGGAGACTCAAAAACAGTGACGCAGCTAAAACTACAAAGGAGGACTCTTAACTCGTTTCTTAACTGAAAATAGAGATCGTAGCTATACATGTATGCAGTGTTCCTGATGCGAGGTTTTTTTGGCGGTACTGTCTTTGAATCCCCAAGCGAGAGAATCACCACCCTGTATGTCCATCTTTTCTTGACTTGAATACACCAGTGTATTATTTTATTTGGAACCCAGCCACTTGCGACTAAGACAAATGAGATTACCTGCCGATTGACAGCTGCAAATCACTGTTACGAGGAGCAACGTGGGAACACTCTGTAGCAAGCTAGAGGAAGTTGAATGCTTCAGCGGAGACCTAGTACCATCGCTACTATTCAGACGACAAATCCTCAAGTAAAGGCTTACAAAGTGTGCTCGTTCGCTTTCAGTCGCAAGAAAGAAGCAACAATCACGTCTCCTCGTCGACGCAGTAAAGATTCATCTTGATGGCGTCGTTAGGCGGACTCACGCGCATACCTGCTCGACGCGGGCCCGTTTAAAAATGAACCGACATGTCGCGATTGGTTTTTGCCGCGGCAGAGACCGCGCGAAAAGACGCACCGAGCATTTCCTGACCTCGAATCCAGTTTCCCGGCTGTCTCGTCAAAAAGGTAACGAAAAAGTGGACGGTGCAGAGTGGAGCGCGATAGAACGCGCGAATAAATATTGCGTCGGTGCTCTTTGCTCTGAATCAAGCGACGAGGTGTGTGCGTCGCGTCCAGAGGGGTCGACGACCATTCAGTTGCCCTTTCTTGCGTTTTGAGATGCGATGACGAGTCGATTTTCTTGAAATGTGATTTGAAAAGTGACAGGCTATCTTTACATAAGTTGACGACTGTTGCTGACACTATAGTAGTAGATTTTGTACACTTTGGTCTTGTTTCTAATTGCTAGTTGCGCTAAAGTCATCTGTTGCTTGATAATGTGGAGTGTTGAATTAACCTTCTATAAGAGGGAGATAAATTACATTCAATGTGTAAACTTAAAATGTACATAATATATCTGAACTATTCTCTATAAAGATTCTCAATTATAAAGATAACTATGTCGATACCTCCTTAATTTACACAGAAGTCTTAAAATATGTATATAGGGTGTAGGTATCAGAAGTTTTAAGAAGCGATTCTACGCATTAAAATAAATCAAAACTCAAGAATGACGAAAATTTGTTTCATGTTTCATTTAAGAGTTTATTAATCACTGAGAAAACACCTAAAGTTCATTTGAAGTGTGTCTGACTTTGAACTTACTCTACTGTCAACATACACTAGCCAAATCAGATACAGCGAATTCACTACAATTATTCTTAAGTCAGACACAGTTCACGCGTGTTTAGGCGCTTTCTTAACAATCAATAACTCGGAAATGAATCCTGAAATGCAATTTTATCATTTTTCATTTTCGTCCTATTCTAACATCTAAAATTACTTTAACATATTCGAAATTAATATATTTTTCCAAGACTGTCTTAAGCGACCAGTAATAGTATTTTCAACACAAAAATGACTCACATGTTGTATCCTTGGCTAATAAGTGGGTCATCGGCTTCGAATGTGTTAATAAATGACACCTGTTGTCGAATATTCTGTACAAAAATTCTACTCATTGGAACCAGGTGTCTAATAACTGCATTTTCAGCGTAGACATACGCCTGTATATCAGAGTCCAACTTAACAAAACTCTACTTTTATACCAAATAAAACAAGAAGAGATCCTCCAAGTTCAAAGTTCTTTTCATCCATTCTTAAAGTAGAATAGACATTTCATTTCTCAACATTCATATGATAGTACAGGTAGTTCGTCTACTTATGTCCTCGAGCGAGGTCGAACGGTGGAGAATGAGTGGGCCACGGGGCGAGCGATCGCGGAGGAATGGGAAGCCGTACCGCACGATAAGGCGCGCGCTAATGAAACGCGACAGCCGGCGCAAAGTCACGTCCGATCTCGTGGCGTTAAACGCCGGCGGACGAGTCGCGATGCAGGTTGTTCGACGCTGACAGTGCCGACTGACGTTCTGGACGGTTCGCGGACCGGTTCCCCGGCGCATTAGTGTCACAAACCTGAAGAACACCTTTCGTTCCCTCGATGTTTCCATTCTCAGCCATTATTCGGGGTATTTTTGTTCGACTATTTGGGTCAATCCTCTGGCTCCTCTGGAGATATAGGTTGCGGGGGATGACACTCGTGACTGGCAACTTGGTTGATCGACCGGTTTCTACGAGTCGAGTACATTATGTCGACCATCCTTGTTAAAGCCGTGTAAGTGACGTCTGCTGGAGGTTCCACTCAGTAAATGTCACCAAGTGGGAACCGTTAAAGAGGAGACGGGCAAGAATTATGGAATAGGGCTCGAGAATGCGGGTCCAGGGCCAACGCGCGACGGACGCCCCTGGAAAATCAGTTCTCGAGAAACGCTGAACGTATCTCAGGGCTTCGATGAGAATTTTAAACAGCTCCCGCAGCTACGTCTCGTTCGAATTGCCAGCTTGAACGTTTAGCGAAGCGAAACAACGCGAAGAATTAACGCGTTATTAGCGAGAAACTCGAAGCACCGTCGATATAAATGGCCGTGGGTGGGAACATCCGGTGGCGTATTGTCGCGTTCCATTATCACGTGGACGTTCATTGACGAGTTCGTTACTCCGCTTGATGGGAGAGCCTCTCGCGTTTCTCGAATGCAAATAGCTCCATCGCAGACAGAAAAGTCAAGGAACCTCTGAGCAAACAGTCGTGGATCCCATGGTCAGCGCTCTCGTGGAGGCAATGATCTCTAGTTTCACGATTTTTCGTTCAGTGGATTATCGAACGAGCAGACTGAGGCAGAACAATGTCTAAGAGGACTTTCATCTACCGAGCCCGCGGTTCTTGACGAATTTAAACAATGATAGGAATTCCTTTCAGCATCCCGACTGGAGGAAATTAAAGGCAGAGACGCTGAAGGAACGGTTCCCGTTCACCTACGCGGAGACGCTGGAACAGCGCGTACCGAGAGACCGTATTACGTAACTGTGGTACCAGTGGAGACAAATACCATAAGTCACTGTTATGTTACCGCGAACACACCGCTAATGGCACGTCGCGCTAGTGGGTGGCGAGCGTTTTGGACGCGGGATCTCGGCCTCACAAACCTGTCGGCGGCGACCAGCAAAGAGCACCGGAAGACGAGCGTGGGAGGACGCGAAAAGAGATCGGTCGAGTCACGGAACTTCGTGAGTTGACGCGCATCAACTGGACGGACGCGTCTTCAAAGCGTTTCACTGTGTTTTATTTCGCTTTACGCGTCGAAAGATGAAAGAGCTTTTAAGAGTTTCGCGAGAAGATTGAGGGTAGAGTTTTTCCACGGTCTGTCACTATTATTGAAATGTACTTACTCAGGGCTTTATACTTTTAAAGAACTTATGAGGGACTTTGGAATATTCGTCTTTAATTTACTGGAATGACTGAGTAAAACATTCTAGGTAATTTCTTATGTTTCGAAAGTATCTTATAGAGCTTTTATATTTATATTAAAACAATGCTTAGGGAAGATAATAAAATTAACCGTTAAGAAACAACTGTAGCTTTGATACTCGTGTTAAGCCAGTTTATCTAAAATCTACTGTACTTAATAATATATGATAAAGTAAAATAACATTAAGAGTAAGGATAATAATAAAAATGAAAAAATAAGAATTTAGGACACAAAATATTAATATCTCTTTGACGACCTTAGGAAATTCCGAACCTTGAGAAACGAATTAACATAGAACGATTGAGTGTCTGTCAGTGACTGTACACATTCTACTTACGTCTGTCTTCTAAGTAATCACATCAATCTCCTACACCTACAATAATTCTTGAAGAAAGATTAGTTTCCTCCCGACATGAAACCCATCGACCTACGAAAACAATCTCACGCGTCTGAAGATCCCACAAGGCACCTCTCAAAAATGCAAATGTCCTGCTCAAAGCGTGCAAGGTATCGCTATTACACGACCCGAGCACCATATTTATCCTCGCCGAGCGATTTCAAAGCGAAACGCTGGTTCATCCTTTATTTCGCAACGACGCGTCGCACTCGAGAGTGAATAAAGTCCCGCGACACGAGTTGTGAGAGCGCTCAAACAGTCGAGCACAATACCCTTCGTGGTACGTTACATCGGTCTCCTCGACGTCACAGTTTTTTCGTGTCTAGCGAGCGGAGCCAGCGCCAAGACTTCTCAATAGACGACAGTGACACGAAGTAGCCGCTTTACAACCGCGCAACGCCCACGCGCCGCTTCCGACAGAATTTCAAGTTCATCCAGCTCATCGGTAAATCATAGCAATGCTCGGAAATAAAGTTGTCCACGACGGTTTCACCCGTAGGCGCTGGCAATTCCTCGTGAATCGGAAGTTTCACGCGCTGCGAACGGGACCTAGGGACGATAAACTCGGAGAAAATACGCGGAGACTTCAATGCGCGCAACGGAAGGTGACAAGTCTGTTACGAAACTGGTTCCAGGGAGACGCGAAGTTATTGTCACAGCAAATGCCCCGGTTGTTGAACTTACGGAATGATAGTATTACTGTTACTCCACGGGTTCATGCTCCACGTTGGGCAGTAGTAAGGTTCGTTAAGAAGGTCGAAGGTTACTCACCGAATCCCATTCGCACTTCCTCCTCGTCGTCACTATCGATGTGCTTGATCCCCGCCACCTCGAAGCTCCTGGCGCACTGTTCCGTTCTCTTCATCGAGGACGAGCAGTCGCAAGTGTCTTCGCCAGCCCCGCAGCTGCAATCATCCCCTGCGCACCTGCAGCCCAGAAGAGGGTCATCCGTGTCTATGTTTCTGCACGCTGGACACGGGAACGTAAGATCGTCCAACGAGACCCTTTCGATTTTTCTCTCCACCGAGACTAAGAGATTCCCGATGAAGGCAGGTAGTTCGTCATCGTTGACCTCGTCCACGCTGCGATTGTTTTGCAGCCTGTCCTCCGCGTCGCCGACAGTGTTCTCATCTGTCTGCTCGAGGACAACCTCGTCCAATCGGAGAGGCGTCTTCAGGTCCTCAGGCACCAGAGCTCTGCTCCTGGTCTCGCATCTAGCCGTCTCCTTCCACTTCTCCATCGTCGTCGACGAGACGACCTTGGCGCACCTCTTCACTCTGGCGCGACTATCGTCACTGGAAAGACTAGAAGGGTTGTTCGAGCTGGCCCGTGTTGGCGTTCCACCCCCGTCGAGCTCAGCTTTCCACGTGTCCACACTCGAGGCCGATCTGGACTTCATCACTGCGTGGCCAGCCTCGCTGTCTTCGGCATCCACCTCGCGAGAAACATTCGTGCTCTTGCACTCCAGCCTGTCGATCGATCTGGTCTCCTCTCGGCGGTGCTCGAACGCCCAGCCAGTCTCGCGCGTTCTCGAGCGCGTCTCCTCGCGAGAACGGCGACGAGGCCGCGCGGACTTCGAGGCGCTCGAGGATTGGGGCCCTGTCAGGCTGGTGCTCGCTGCGCCCGAGCCCTCCTGCCCCTTTCGAGACACCTCCCGCCAATCCATGAACTCCTCCTCGCGGTCCCAACCGAGGAACCCTGGGGCCCTCATGGACGTTGTTCTCCAAACTACTGCGATCTGAGAAATGCAACGGTGAATTATGTTTCACGCGGATTTGTTTTTCTAATATAGGAATTTTTTCAAATATACTCTACATAGCGTGACAAACATATGTTACGAGACGGTTCAAGGCAACAGCTTATGGAATTATTCCAATTTTTTCGCATAGAAACGTATGCTACTGATTGTAAAAATATGAGTCCACCTAAGAGGAAACTAACGCGAGTTGCTCTCAAGAGTATTCTCGCATAGTGTATTTACTATTAAACCCTACGTTGAGAGTAAGGGAGCTGTCACGCTCAACCATCACCACCGATCAAATTTCAAACGTAGATATGACAGGTGTAATATAATAATTGTATCAGAGAAATAATAATGTTACTTGCTAATTATCTACTATGAGTTATTTCTTAGATATAATTACTGTATTGAACCTGTAATTTCTATGTTTGAAATTTAGGCGGTGGGTGATGGTCGGTGATGATGGTTGAACATGACTGCTCCCTAACTGAAAGTTACTGTCCAGGATGGTTACATTATTTGAGAGTACACTCGAGGGAAACTCGCAACAGTTTTCTCTCAGGTGGATATGTATGCTGTATACAGTGCAGAGATAGAGAGTTCAGTGAGCTGACACACAGGCAAGAGAGGTACTCTGCTGGACTACTTATGACCCTGTCTGTATAATTCTGCTCATGAGATAGTGACGAATTCCTAATCTCTTGAGCATAAATATACATTCGGTTGCAAAAAAGACCGCGTTGGCGTATCCAATTCAATACTCAAAGACCTCCACGTGAAACCTCTCTCAAATCAGTGAGTCAAATCTCACCCACCACGTGGGAGATGCTGAATACAACACACTCATTTTTTAAGGGAAGTTTCAGTTAAGAATGCAAGGTAGGAATTATACATTTACTGAGACGATCGGCTAAAGGTAGTTAATTCCAAGTTGATTTCTAAGAACATTAGTCACTGCGCGAAGGTGTCGTCCTCCGGAAACAACGGCTAGAGGCCGCGAATCGGAATGAAAAAAGCGACAAAGGAACGTGACTCACCTCGACGGTATTCCGCTCGACGGTTTCACCAGCGGCCGCTTCGCCGCTCCCCGAGGTGGTTGCAACTGCAGCTGCGCTGCGTATGCAGAGGTAACATTCCCCGAGACGTAGTGCGGAGGCTTCGAGCTCTCCTAGATGCAGGACGAGGCCACGTCTGCCTAACGTCAGAGGCCAGCCTTCGGGTACCACCGATTCGTTTCCCTGAAACGAAAGCACTTACGTTAGATCGATGTATCTGCATCAAGCGTCTATCGTTTATACAGAGAAACAGAAAAAAACTATGAGTCACAAGACGTATTTAAGAGATACACGTGTATGTAAACAGGTAGTTCATTTGCTATATCACTGACACAATCTTAAATTCTACCATCTTTTAAGCAGCAATACAATATAGAAAAAGTGATTAGTGTACTAAATGATGAGACTCGTCGAATATCTCGTTTTCTGGAAAATCATGAATTTTGATGTCACTATTGCAACAAATTGCCGATATGTAACGATAAAACTAGTAAACACACAAGTACGTTCCACCTCCCCTAGACTCGTACCAATTTAATCTCCTGGACTCTTCAAAGGGCGTTCGAAAGGGGAGCTTGGACAATCGAGACGATTAATTAAAACCAAGCCGGAAGCTTATCGCCTAATGAAATTCCTCTAAATAAGTTACACGCGAAAGGGAGAGTAATTGCAGCCAAGCCCCGCTACCGAGGGAACGTTAATCAGCGGTGATTAGAGGGTAATCAACATGACGCGGATACGCCCAAAATTGTGGAGACGTGCGCTCATCCTGTCTCGTCCCACGGTTTCTCCCGAGCAGCCAGAACGCGGCCAGAATTTAATCAGTTTCAAATTGCGTTAGATAGTTCACAAGAAGGGAATTCTGGCACGTCTGGACTTGATGTACATGCATCAACGCCTGCTGTGAATTGAGTGAGTACACCCTTGGGACACCTCGACGATACTGCTTTGCATAAAGGATTGTAATTTGTGTTACAGTTTATGCACCATGCTGTGCAATTTGGGACACTAACAAGTAAGTATCGTTTAAATGGTTCGATCGCTTCGAGTGAAGGTTTACTCCATACTAAAGTATGGTCTTTCATGAAGTGTACTACTGAGGAGACTATGCAGGGTAATCGACGACTAGTGTCAGATATTTTAAGAGATGATTCTACATGTTAAAATAAAACGAACTTGTTTCAGGTTTTGTTCTCGAGTTATTAACTGTTCAATAAACGCCTAAAAAATAAATGAAACGTGTGTGATTCTAGACTTATCCTATTAACCTTGCCGTTCCTAAGCTTGCTAGTGCAATGTCGACAGTAGAATAAGTATCGAATCAGAAAATGCAGAACACGAATATATCTATAAGAAAAAAAATTTATATAAAGGTAAGTAAATCTTGAGTAAGAAACCACGTGTTTCCTCCACTCAAAGGGAAGTATTCATGGAACTGACTTCCCTGTTTATCAGTAATTCCTCTTCAGGATTCACGCAGGTTCTTCCGCTTTACATTTGTAAGAATCCTGTGACCTCTCAAGTTGAACAAAAATGTTAAGAACGAATAGAATTTGCGGTCGAACTATTAGAGTCCTAGTATCTTCGGCAGAATGTCTGAAAGGACACGGTGGCTGCGTGGCGAGGCGCGCAGCTACTCCCAGCGCTTCGTGTTTCGCCCACGTGCATCGATGCGCGGCCCAACGTGTAAGCAATTAGACGTTGCAACGCGCGAATAAAAGCGAGCGGTAGAATGCTCACACCTCTGTTGCATACCAACCGCTGGAAATGAAACGGAGACGAAGATTCAACGAAAGCGCGCGAATTTTTACGACCCCTACCTCTGCAGGAATTTGGTGGCATTTCCCTCGAGAGGATCTCGAATGAATCCAGGCGATTCGTAGACGACACTCTACGCAATGTTAACTTAAGTACTTGTGTGCGTGAATACGTGTGCACTCAATCGCAAGTGTACCAAAGCGCACGTGCACTCAAGTGCATGTCACTTGTCACCGCAGACAAAAATTCTCATGCATAAATCTCCGAGCAACAAAGCCCCAGTATCTTGTCTCGCAAATCATCTCTCGTCACTTAAGGAACCATTACGCCGAATTAATACGCCATAACTTGTTACATATCAACGTCACATCAACGTCTGTTCTGTCCACTATCTATTCCGATCGTAGAGGTTTATTGCCCGAGCAATAAATCACAACGATAATAAAGCCAGGAGGCGCAGAAAAGAACTGTCGAGTAATTTTCATTTACGAATCGACACGCGGGCATCGCTAGTCGAATTCCTCGATCACGATAGCGATCGCGAAAAAGTGTTTCTCACGCGTGGCGATCACCGAATGTCCACCTCGTCGAAAGATCATATCAGGGAGGGAGCAGTTTGCGCAATCCGAGCGGGAATGCGGCTTAATTAACCGGAGTACGTGTGTGCATGTGCGTCGCGTGGCACTCGTGTTGCGGTTTCTTTGCGCGTTCATCGAACACAGTAGCGCTGGAACGTTGACCAGCAGGAACTGGCCCAGATTCCGGGACTCCGTGATGCAAGTGCGAAGGAGACGAGAATAAGTGAGACACAGACGAACGAATGAATGGACAATGCGACCCTGTTGGGAGGACATTGTTACCATTCTTCTCTGAGGGCAATCAAGTCGCGTATTGGCAAAATTTGACCACCCAGATGGCCCAAAGCGTAATCGCCGTGGAAAGCATTTCAAAGTTGCGTGTTGTGTAAGAGATGCTACAAGAAGAAAGATAGAAGATAGAAATAATTCTAAGAGGCATCATAGATATACATGTTACTATTTGTTTAGTATACATGGAACTTTGAATAATTTTGATTAAATAAAAGGTCTACCTTGTGTCTTGTTTTTAATAATGATGTCGTAGGAAATAGATTAATTTTAACTTATAATTGGATCTACTGATATTAGTCAAAATACAGTTTGTAAGAAAAGATAATTTACATGCAAGAGTAAAAGGAAACTCAATAACTCAATAACTCTGAGTTATTAATTGTTACAGATTCACCTAAAATATTTCTGCAACGTGTCTGACTCGAGACTTATTCGCCTGCCGGAGAACCAGGTCGGACGCAGCGATGCAAGTAGAATAAGTCCCGACGTCAGACACTTTACGCGACTCCTCATCAATCAATAACTCGGAAATGAAGCACCAGACATAATTTCGTCAATCTTTAACTTCATTCTATTTTAACATTCAGAATTAACCCCTAAAATTTCTTATAAATATTCGTTCTCAAACACCCTGCATACCTAACACTAAAAACACTCCACCTTACCTCTGACGCTTGAAACCACTTAAACCTATCGAAACATTCTCCATCTCCTCCATCAAATCTACCACAATATCGAGCTCGAGATAAAGCTGACCACTCGCATGCAGTCGACAGAATAGAAGAAGGGAGGGGTCCGAGAGGAATAGTATCGGACAATTTCATCAGCCAGCGAAGGCCGCAGCCCGAACAGACGGCGTTCAGAAATCACCATGGACAGGGGCAACAGCGAGCGGAATCGGTGCGTTGACAAGAGGCCGGACATTTATGATGGACGCGATAAGAAACGAGGCCCCGTGGTCTGTCACCGCGTGTCTCATTAGCGGTAAACGCTCCGCGAAAGATGTATCTACCGCCGAAACTAACCAGCTTTCACTGCGCCAGTGATTTACCGATGCAGCGCCCTTCAATTTACGTCGCGCTTACGCCTCGTGTTTTGCCCGGCCACGAAGAAACTCGCGGCGGATACTTCGAGATAGGAAGCGTGTAAATCAAACGTTCACCAGGCCCGCGCGGCTCTCGCGGCCCGCTCTGGATCGTTAGCGGTCCGCCGCTCCGCTCGCGAGCAGTTCCGGGGAAGTGTTGCCAGGGACGGGACTATAAAGTGTCCGAGAAAGCGTTCCCTTCGTTCAACGCGCTTCGCGTTAAATCGCAACGATAGAATAACATAACGCGCCAGCCGTGCAACATTCCGCTCAGGTGGAGCGAATTTTACGACTCGATACGCGCGTCCGCCTGTGACGAAATCGTTCGACGTTCATTGTTTTCTCGCGGACCTGGTAGAGCCTGCTGCCTTTCCGCTTCACTGGCTGCCGACTGTTTCAATCGCTCGAATTTTCGCGGATTGCGGATGTTTGACCCTTAGCTGTTATTACTGGTCCGTGAAACCGCTACTAATTACTTATTTATATCGATTTCCCTTCCTTCATTAATGATGGGCAAGGCAAGAACAATTGATTTTGATGTTTTATTTGCTACTTTTATGTTACTAATGATGCAATAAATATTAGCGGCTTGCAAGACCGCTTTTAATAGGTTATTAAAACGTAAGTTTTAAGAGGCGTGGCAGTTAAAGGTTTAAGAAAGGGGTAAAGGGAAAGAGGATCTTTTGGTCCTTAATTTTAGGATTAAAAATAGAATTTTAAAAAAGCGAATTTTTAAGAGTCATCTATTGGAATAAATAAAAATTTTAATCTACTGAAATTTCCTCTTTCCATACACACCTATTTACAGTTCTTTAATGATAAGTAATGTCTTCCAGCAACAGTCTCG
The DNA here is from genome assembly GCF_051401765.1 of Calliopsis andreniformis. Lineage (NCBI taxonomy): Eukaryota > Metazoa > Arthropoda > Insecta > Hymenoptera > Andrenidae > Calliopsis > Calliopsis andreniformis. Next base: position 4,332,231 of record NC_135063.1, read on the forward strand.
TCCAGATCGACTCTCGTAAGCGCGCAAAACAGAATGATAAGACACTCCTGTTGCGATCAGGCAGTATCGATTCAATCGAACAGAAGAATTCTTAATAAGAATCCTCTCGTAACGGATGCCGTCAAAGTGACGCGTGTACCCGATTCATGAAGCCTCGTTAATCCTTGTTTCTACTACTTACGCGTGTACTGTGAAGCACAACATGACGAGCCAGGGGGACGGTCAACATCGTACTGCATTCAGCACGAACTCGATGGAAGTACAGTGATATCTGTTTCGATCTCGTTGCTGACGAAAAACACACGATCTTGTTTCCGGTCGTGTACGTTCTGCGAGATCAAATTAATCGGCATGACATTGTTACTTCTATACGGTTCTTCGCTTGCGAGTAAAGAACTGTATGATCTTTGAAAAAAAATCTTGATGGGAGTGGATCCATGACACGCTACAGATGCTGAATGAGAAATGGTCATCTTTGGTTATCGAAATCAGAGGTTTGAGGCTTTCATACCCCGATATTACGTATGCAGTTCTTACTGCCGAGGGTTTTGGTTGTAAGCTATGTCTTTGTTGGAAGAATTCCTCGAAAATACAAGCAGCTTCATTGGGAGGTTTAATGATACACTCATAATGAAGAGTGGTTTTTGGTAATACATTATTTAAGATTGCTTAAACATTAATCAAATATCTTCATAATCGATCAACTAGACAATTCAAACATTGGGAGAAAACCTTTTTCCCCCATTGACGTTATTAGTAGCATTTTTCATTATTCTCAATGCGATAATTCCCCGAAATCTATTTTAAAAAGTGGAAACAACGAAGTCAGAGTTAACGAAGAAAGAAACTAGTGAAAAACAAAATGAGACTACCAATAAGACCCGATGCGCAAGAACGATATTTTGACGTACAATCTCGTTACAATCATATGTCTGTCTTCATTTTGTTCATAATTGAGAAAACGAAGAAAAACATGATCATAACGAAGTCATGCGCCAAAGTATCGCTCATGTGCATTGGTCTTAAAACAGCCTAAAGAAATAATAGAATACAAAGCCGCTAAAAATTTCCATACTCGCTCCTTCCATCAATTCTACTATACCACATCTAATCCATTCCTACTAACGCTGGTACAATAGTCCCCTTGTCACTACAGAATCACCTCGTCGTGCAAAACCATTCAGCTTGACAATCTCGCCAACAAAGACCGTCCCAAGAATGCACATGAAACGCGATTTGAAGGTGGCGTCGGGGAAGAGAAGAAAGCAATAGAAGATCTGACACAAAAGCGGTTCAGTCGTGGCTGTTTTGCGGTCGCAGCATAACGCGAGGAGAAGCGCGCGCGAGCCGATTCTCTTCTCGCGTGCACATCGCAGACAGCTAGAGCACATGGCTCGTTTAAAATGCAGATTAGGTCTTAGGCCGTCTTTTAGCGCGAGCCGCCCTGGCGTTGGCGTAGAGCTGCTCGTTCCCGGCGACACGCGCGGCCCTTTGCGGCTCTTCGAATCACGCCACAATGGGTCTCCATTTGCGGCGCGCGGCCGAAGCCCTATTTGGCGCGGGAACCCAGGCGTATTTGTCTTTGCCCACGACCGTTTCGCGATAGCCTCCAGATCAAACGGCCAGTACCCTATGTAGCTGCTCGCTCGTCGTGGGAACTTCCTAGGGGATTTGTTAAAGGACGAAGTCTTTCTACTTTGGAACAGTTCCGTGTTTCCGCTAAACTTTACAGGCCAAAGTGATTAACTCGACTCCTTCAGTTTTTTAGAATTTTAACCTGTTAATCGGGGAATTAACTTTTGTTCGACTACTTTCACAACGAAATATTTCGTCGTATCTAGTTAACAGGTTAACGTCAAAGCACTTAATTGTTGCCTAACTTTTTATATTTAAAATGAATATAAATATTTTTGTTTTTTGGAGTTAATCAATTCGAAAAATAAGTGGCTCAATTAATGGAACTTACAAAGCATTTTTTATTGTGTCATTAATCTTTAGGAAAGGAATTTTTAATGTATCATTAGGTACTGTGATTTCGGATTTTCTAAAAAAGTAATCTATGGATAGGTCATTCTGTATTATTCATGGTTATGTAAATAAAACTGTTGAAAAATGGGACCATAAGTCTTTTTATGAATGTTACGTTATGTATAAGAGGAAGAATATACCGAGAAAGGTTAAAGTAGAATTTGCGATCTTTAGAGAGCCACTTTTAAATCATTAGCAATGTCTTTCATAATTTATCATACAGAAATACCTACTGTCATCAGAGTCAAGAATATCCTGTTGCCAGAAGTTAACGAGCGTTCCCCGACTTCAAAGTTAACCGCAATATCGAAGGTATTAAATTATATATCCTTTCTTTCCAACTTTCCTGCCTCCCCCGGCTCCAGTTTTTTTGAAGTTTCACCATTCACGTAAGAATTACGAGAATTAATATGCCAGTTGCTAAAAACACTTGTTCGCCACTTTCTCCTTTATCATTCTCGTTTAATTAGTCCGATAATACGCGCGACACGACGAGTGAAACGCTTGCACACGCGAAGCGTTCATTAAGCGCATCGTCTTCTGTTTTTGTCCCTCTTCCATTGACAAAGTGTGCACACGAACGTGGGAAAGTGGATTTAAGATACTAAGCGTTCATTGTGTAACGAAACACGATTACTTGTGTTTTCGTCGGTGCTGGATCTTCAGGACACCACCTAAAATATGTGCATCTCGCAAAAAAGTTTTGTGAGCATCGGAGGATCAACATCTCTGTCGAAGACAATCTTTAAAATTTATGATACCTTATACGCGTGGATCTATTAATGACTAAATTTCCAATTAAATACCGATCCTTTCCTTAAATAATCCTCAACTACGGCCACGCAATTTTAAGATATGGAGGATTTTATTAAAACCTGTTGACATTAAATATTCATAAAATTAATATGATGTTAAATAGAATGTAGAAACGAGGTATGACATATGTTCACAATTTTTATTACAGAGTCTTTCATATGTAAATTTAATGACAGCAATAGTAGAAATATATCATATGGAGTCTATCAGTTTCTGTCAATAGTTGAGTTAATTAAGTATTGCGAAATAAAATAACGTAAACGTCACAGATAGAACAGATTTGAGTTAGATACTAACGCGAACGTAGCTGAAAAGGGGTCTCTCGAAGGCCTTCACTAGAGAGTGAAATCCCCAGTTGTCGCGTGGACGTCGTACACCTGCATCACGACCGCCATCGACGTTACGTAACACTGGTAAGTGAAGTTTTAAATAATGGTCGACGATTATTCGCAATTAGTGTCAATGTGAGTTCTCTCTTCGGTCCAGCGACCAACACTCGCGCGCTCGATTATTAAACCTTACGCAACCCCCTTGTGGAAGAGTCATTGAAAATGGTTCTCCAGATACCGATTAATATTGCCCTGAGATTGAGACGTAACTTCGAGAAGCGTTTAACCGTAAATGTACAATATAACATGTTTCATAACTGGAAATCTTGAAATATTACATTAACGTCATAAACGTTGTGTAAGAATTCTGTACGATGATCGAGAGGCATGACACATTCATACCGAGAAAGTGAGTCTAGGAAGTCCCCCTGTGTCCGTCCCAAGACTAGAAAAGTAGGAAAAAGACTTAACGAAAAATGTACCACAGTAAAAACGTGCACTCAAATTCCTTGATAAGTCTTCAAACGTCGATTCATCACGTCGTCACCTCCACAGAATAAGCGTTCCAGAATGGGACCTTCTCAGGGTCAAAACGAACATGCGTCAGGCGATGTTGTCGGCTTTAATGCTCGCGAAATCGCGGATTAAAGCTTGTCAAAGCGAAAATCAGGCGTGAAAGATGGTCGCGAGAGCTGAAACGGACACGAGTCGAGTCGGTGAAACGAGGGGAACGCGACACGATCCGACAGCCGGTCGTACGACGCAAGGATCGCGATAAGACGACGTGTTAATCGGCATCCGCGATCGCCTCGAACGGGACTCGAACTTATTAACTCGATACCACCGGCGGCCCCGATGAATCGATCGTAATTCATGAGACGAATGCTCCCCCTCTATCTACACAGAGAAAGAGGTAGCTAGCTGGTACGCACATGATCGCAGATATCGCGATAATGAATTGCATCGCCGCGTTAAATGAACCTCTCTTCCTTATCGACTCTCAGTTCGCGCTTACGGAGCGTTACCTATACCTCTAAGTGAGTTTTAGAAGTCGCTGGCCTTCTGTGTTGCTTAATGAAGTCATTACTGCGGTTCTTCGGTGTGTTGGACTTCTTTCAATGAGAAGAATTATTGCCAAAAGCCATAAAATCATCATGTAAACCCGATACATGGATAATAGAGTTCCATAAAAGAGTTCCATAAAAGAAACACGTATGGATCCGTGAGAGTTGAAGAACAGAATCGATCCAAAGACCACATTTTGAAGTATTTAATCTCAACGTGTAGTTCTGTGCATTTTATATATGTGACTCCCAGAGCAATTATCTATTAAATACATTTGTTTTCCATATGGCTTAATACACTTTGGCTATGAGGTCCATATATAATTTTGAGATTATTTGAAAATGACTAATTTTGAACTTGTACAGTTCAAATCACCGATTCATATAATCCTTCAACATCTTAAAGAAGAGAAAGATGCATCCTCTAAAAACAAAAGTCCTAGAGATTCTAGGTCCCGGTGACAGTAGTTGTAGGCCCAGTTTTAGAAACTAGGATAAATTCGTTCCTATCTGTTACAAAGAAGCCTCTGAACGTGATCCACAATCGCGAGAATTTTCTCTCAGAGCAGGTCGCGAACATTAGGACATCCAGGAACATCTATCACTCGCATAGATAAAGTTTAACGCGACGGCAGCAGCGCGTTGTCGACCGATCAGATAGAGCAAACGGCGGGCCGAAACGTGACAGATAACGGCTGGACACGAGTTCCAGCGGCTCGCAGAAAGAAAATGCACAGCAACTTTCAACATTGTCGTCGCCAGGCAGATCCTATCTGTCCGCGGCACGGCCGTGTCAGACAGCGATCGAGAATCGAGCAACAGAATTGCCGATCGGCTCGCAATTTCACCAAGACTCTAACGCTCGCCAGCAAGGGGACGCCGATTCTTTTCCGCCTCTCGCAACTCCCCATTATCTGATGTGACATTTCATGAAAATATGACGGCGAACGTTCGCCATTAGCTCGCCTATCCGCGGGGCACCATGCCGCTGGGCAATTATCGTTCTCACGGTATAATTATCACGATTGTTATCTAGCCTGTGAGCCGAGGTCGACGAGGTCAGATCTGGAGGAAGCCTGTTACAGCTCTAGCGACGGCCACCTTCTTCGTGGCCTTGTATTTTTTAATCATTTTTTGAGAAATTTATAAGCTCTATATTTATAAGACGGTGAGTTCGGTCCATGGCGTCGTTTTTGAAGACTGAATGGTACAAAATGTGGTTCGTGGTTGCTCGTAACTGCTAACCGGAAGGAGTCCCCTAGGTTCACGTTCATGGTGGCGGCACGCAAGACTGCGACGGTTAAATATAGAGCACCCAAGTAAATTACGTCGTTTAATTAGAAGACTGCCAATCATTTCGTTATCGACATTCTTTGTTAGAGAATGAGGAGACGAGTCTCCCCCTAGACAGACACATCCTGTCTCTTGACTATCGAATCGTCTACATCCTCTGAAAGGCTAAGTTCACGACGCGGTGACTGCAGCTTCTGTCTCGACCGACCTCGACACTCTTCGTTCATTCATCCAGATTCATTAACTACTGCAAACACATATACACAGTCTCCACAGAAATTCTACGCTCCTCTGTTCTAGATCCTCAATGGCCTCTTCGATTCTCTAGAATCATCACCGTTAATAGCGCCGATTTCACAACCTTTCACATCATCCCGATCGAACATAAATTCCCTACAAACGTAATAGAATCGTAGAGCAATCAAGATCCAGTGGTATTCCTCTGCACACGTCGCCCCTTATCTGCGGCTGGTCTGCTCGATCGCTCGCTCGAAGCCTTCGCGGGACCATCGATATCTTTCAGGTGCACGCGCGTATGTAATTATGATAATTGTATCGCGAGTCGATCGCAGGTCTACCGGTAGCAATTAATCGCGACGTTTCGAGGAACTTGCCAGATACACACGTCGACTTGTGACAATTAAAGTGTCACAACGGGACACGGTACAGAATTGCTAATTGCCACTCGGGCTGAACCAGCTCGATAACCAGTGGCACGGTGAAATCTACGAAACCGTATCGCTTTATCGTCGCGAACGGTACGCATCTGACGGCCGTAATAACTCCATAATCCCGTAATATTTGCATCGAACAGTTCCCGCGTGGAAAATAGACGATATGTAAAGTAACGAGCTCCGCTGGCGTAATATCTTCCCGATGGAAAAATTTCGTCGTGGCCTGATGAATGCGTTTCGCCGGAGAACGCGCCCGCCGACAGGTTCCAGGCGCGGCTGTAAATTAGCGTGTCTTCATTTAAGCAGCTAATAACACGCGCCTCGACTTTATGGACGAACCCGCCTCTTTCTTCCTTGATTATATTAAATAACGCAACATTTTTTGAAGACTTTGCAGCACTCTCTCATCCTGTCTTGCTGGATATTAGAGGAGTCATGAATGGTTCTCATTGCGGAGTCTTGGAATATTTTGCAAACAATGCGCCATAAATGTATCATATGGGAAAAAATGTTAAACTGAAGTTATTGGAGTCTCTTTATAAAAGTACTCTAACGAGGCTGAGAATCAGTAAGAGTCAATTTTGTAGGTTTAACAAAGCGGCTCTTATTATAAAATTACCTTTGTTAATTTTACAAGGTTCATAACGGATACTACAAAGATCTAGCCTGCTTAAATCTACTTAGGAAACTTGCAAGATCTGCATGACCACTTTTTCCCCTGCAGGCCTCGTTCCTTTAGGACAAATACTAAATTGTTCATTACTTGGTCTTTACAACACTTCCGCAACAGATATTCTCAAGAATACTCAGTGACGAGAACGCCTCCAGTGGAATCACGTTGCAATCGTCTTCAAGTAGATACATCAGCGAACTATTTACCCTTTTCCTCTTGCAGGCACCTCGAGGCTGAATTCCCCAGGTGCAGGCATGCATCTCATCGTCAGCTACGTGTAGTCATCATGAAAGTTCGAAACTCTGTTGCATGTAGAAAATACTGGCTTTTCTATTCGGTGAAGTTTCCACCGACGTCCACCAACCAATCATCTGCTCCTCATTCCTTGTATTGATTTCTATCGCTGTTATTTCGCTTTCCTCTTGCAGGGAAGTTATTTCAAATCGACGAGGACGTATCAGCTTTAATCTTAGCTTTAACACAAATTTGCATGAGCCCTTCGATGCAGCAAGTTCATTTTTAACGGTTGCAGCAGCTGCTTTCGTTTAGATAAAATTTTAAATTATTCAGTTACAGGGTCGTATCGGGATCCTCCTCGCAGAACATAGCTATTGAATCAGGTTTAACGTTGGCAAGCTAGTTCTTCGACGAGTTTCAGCCAGGAAAACCGCTAGGACGCAGCTGACAACCGACAGAAAATCGTTCTAGCCACGATCTATACTTTGCTTGGACGATAGCCAGCGAGGGATTCGAAGTTAGAGCGATACATCAGCACGGTTGCGTGCGATTTGTCATTAGGTGTGTCATATCCTGGTGGACCGCAGGCAGAAACAGGGTGGCGATCTCTCAACCAGTCATCAGCGCGATGAAAGGAGCTTCATTATTCATCTGTTCGACTGGGAACACCTGAGAGCGTAATAAGTGGCGTGTACTGAATGCCTCGGCATCGGGAACCTATCGATTCCAGCGTGACCAGTGCTCTCGCGAATCTCGGTGACGCAATTGTCTCATAGTTCTTATGGAACCTGTTTCCCCCATGGCGAGTTTTTGTGATTCACGCGGCAACATTCTTAGCGCAGACGCTGATTAATGATTCCACGCAATTAATTTTCTATAAAAATTCATAATCTCTTAATTAGACAATAAACTACGTTCCTACGACTTCAATTACCCGAATTACCCCCTAGATCTTCGCTATACGATCACGAGAACGTGAATACGTTATCCTGGATAATTCATTGTTAATTTAACGAACCGCTGGGTTCTCGCGATAACGATCAGCCGAGGCTGATACAGAGGCATAATAATGGGCGAACAATGCGCCATAATATCGGAATATCAGGATTAACGACCGATTTATGCTAGTGTTACCCAGCGATAATCGATTTGCCTTAAGAGTGCCGCTCGTAAACCTGTGTCATAGTGCACTAGAAACTCTATGCCGTACACCATGTAAACTTCCGGTTTGCTCCAATACCCGTGATATTTTTCATTTCTACAGAGTAGTGTAATTTAATTTCCCTCTCGGAAATCGAACGTTTCAAGCAATTTTTATTGTTATCTGCCTTTTATTTTCTTCACGAGCGAGGTTAAGAGACACGCCACCAATGCCATTCTGTTAATACTATTTTTCACAGTGGCAGAGAAACCGGTCGCGAAAAGAATGGGGATGAAACGAGAAACGGAGAGGCGGCTGGCGCAATGGGCGGTTTTATGGCGCTTTCGAAACGCTGCCGTTTAACCGGCTTAATAATTGCGCTCCTTATACGTGCGCAAAGATAATTGTTTTTGCATAATCGAAACAGCTCCGATCCCGAGCGAGGAAAGAAGTTCACCGCGACGACGTGCGCACAACACACAAATATGTCGAACGCGCGAAATTACCTTGCGCAATTTTATCGGGGAACATCGCGACAGAAGATACGACGAATGTGGTCCACTGGGCAATCTCGCAACGAAGGAAGTATTATTACAACCTTTGCGAGTCCTCTGATTGCTACAGAGAAAATTCGAGAGAAAGTAGGGACGTTTTCGTTAACTTTCATCTGATTTATGTGCTTATACCTTTTTTTTTTTCTGTTAGTAATCAAGGAACTTCGTTTTTTTCTTCTCGATCGACGTCTCCATCCATCAACAACCGTTCGTGGTTTTATTCTAGAAATCTGGGTAATAGCAAGTACTTTGTGGCAAACTTGTTTCACCAGCTGAAACCAGATACGCGAATCAAATGCAAGAGCGAAGGGGTTGATTATCGATGGCTGATACTCTGCCGTGTGCTGCGAGTCATGAAGTGAACCGATACTTCCGGTTCGGACGCGGGAAAATCGAGGATCCTGGTACGCGTGAGAACAGAGGGTGCCGCGCCGATGCATCACGGTCCACCATTACAATATTTCAGTGGAGCCGTTTTCATTGTTCAAACGCCGCGCGCATAAAAGCCGCGGGGGGTACTCATAAGCGCCGACTCGCCGCATGAATTACGACCGGTTTGCATACCGACGCTGGGGCCACGTGTTTTCGAGTTTTGATGCTCCTCTTCAAAAATCCCAAAAGAACTCAAATCATAATGACGCTCAAGAATGAATAAGTTCTAGAATACTGGCCTAATTCTTCTAATACACCTGATTCAGTTGATTCCGACTTAACTACAAACATGCGTTAAATTTTCTTATTCTTTAAACATCTATCTGTAACCTGGAACGTTTACGACCCAGGCCATTTTGGTTTTTAAATTTTCTCCTACCTTGTTTAACAAAGTGAAGGCAATATGTTTTGGTAAAAATTATGGAATTATATTCTAGAAATACTCTGGAAGAGTATTTAAGAATTTGTTGAATTTTCAAAATACAAAAACATGAAAAAGCTGCATGTACAGGACCAAGCTTGTAGACGATTGCAGACGAAGGGTTAAGTTCGCCATGCATCACACTACTCTCTCTGAAACTGTTCTTATTTTACTTTTCTATCTTAACTTGTCTCCTAATGCTAACCTAATTGAATACTTCGTGCTTCTCTTGTCATAATGTTATTTGCATTATGTTCAGTGAACCACGTAGGTAATTAAATACGAATTTCTTAAACAAATGATCCTATCCTACTCACGATCTCCTCTCAAATTTCCTTTCAGTGCCGTACAATCATCTACAGTCTCATTTGCAACTTTTCTAAATGATTATCTAATTAATCAAACTACCAACTAATTACTCCTACCTGTAACTATAAAATCCAACCACCCTTCATTCTGATACGCTATAATAGTCCCTACTTCTTGATTACTTGAGTGCATCAGGTTCTCCAAATTAGTCATCATCTACATAGCTCATTGCTAATGCATTGCTGAGCAAAACAAACGAAACGTTCATTATTGAGCTTACGAAAAGGACAACGAGGAGGTCTACTCCCATTCCGTCGACCGGTTTACAGGGAGGAACGAACAAGCAGCAGCACAGTGCAAATAAACCAATTACCAGCACGACCTTCGACAGACATATAAATTGAAGGTAGCAATTACGTCCGCGGGGCTCGTTGCGCTATCGGTGGAAAATGATCTCGGTTATTCGACGATGGCCTCGAGAAAGCGAACGAAAGTCGAGAAGGGGGCGCGTTGGAACGAAAGCATGGACCGGAAATTGAATCGAGTGATCCGAGAACGAAGAAGATCCTTCAGTGAGTGAACCATCCTGGCGTCGCGCGAGATCTGCCATCTCGCTGTAAATTATAGGCCTACGGAAGAAATCGCGGCGTTCGTGGCCGATTCGCGTCCCATGACATCCAGTCATCGATTGCATGTACGGTTTTCTAATGCGCCGTGACAATGAAAGCGCGGAGAAACGATTTTCGCGCGAAAACCATTGGCTCAGAGGTCGGCCACGCGCGATTAACCCCTTTCCATTAAAGTGCAAATTGCAATGGAGTCTCCACGCGAGAGAAATCTAGCTGTTACTGTACAAACAAGATAATCGATACGAGTATGAATGGAGTAGCGATTTGTCTACTGAAACTATTATGGCGGAAGTGGAAAATGCTTCCAGTTTGTTTCCTGTAAAGTGGTCTCTCGGGGATTTGTTGTGGGAGTTGGTTAAGGTTTCACGAGACTTGGAAAATTTCCGGAGATTTCATCTTGTGACTTATAAATTTCAAGGGTATTTTCGAAGAGTTGGTGCAATTTTAAAGGTACGTTTTCATGTGGTATAGTGACTTTGGTATATGACTTTTAAGGTACGAACATGTCACTTCACGTGAAATCACGTTACATATTATAGCAAATTTAATTTATGTTATAGCAAAATGGGTCTAAACCAAGGGAAAATTCTCGGCTCACACTATGGATTTGCTATAGTATGAAAACCAGATGTGACAGTAAAACTTAATGCTATTATATTGTTGCACAGTGTCATGTCAATAAGAGTCAAGACTTTAGTAAAAATCACGTGAAAATCTACCTTTAGAAAAGAAAACAAATGACTTTAGAAATTAAGGTGTAAAAACGTTTCCAAATTTCCAAGTACAAGAAGAATAATAGTAACCTCCGGATTTCAGAGTAATTCTTAAAAATAGCAGAAGATGCTGCAATTCCTAAAAAAAATATGAGTGCTCCAGAAGTAAAGATTTCGATTTTCTTAGACCTTCTTAGAGTCTTTAGTAACGATGGGAAAGAAGGGCAGAGGTCTCAAAGCAAAAGCATTTTCACGTAACGATCGAGTCATTTTCCCCGGTTAATAGGTCATGGATCCATCGTTTCACACACGTCCTCTTACTTTAAGCAATCCACGGTCTCCAACGACAAACGAACCGCTTTCTAGTCGTAACTCTGGTCCGAACTATGAGATGATGATCCGAAACTAGTCGATGTACGATCCTAAGATCGTCTATGAGCGTATAGAGGCGCGTGCAAGCGATGATCCCGCAGCTGATCGTTATCGGGGCACTTATCGAAGCCATTTCACCGACCGATTCATAAAGAGCGCGTTACCGACGAGCGATTGGTCGCCTAACGATCGCCTGTATTCATCCACGTCGTACCATTCAATTTTCCACGGGGAAAGAAGGGCGGGAGAGCAAGGAGTTCCCACGCGACCGTTCCGCGGTCCATGAGACCGAACGCAGCCTCTCACGTTCCCCTGTCGAGCGAGAGATCGAATCGCTCGATTTCCGCCGTCTACCGATGCACTAAAATTTGCGAAATACGAGCCTAAGAAGGCTTCCTTTCCTCCACTTTTCAAACCTCATCACAATGATTTAGCTAGGACTGATATGTGGTAGCTGTTCAGTCGACTGTAATAAAAATACTTTGCATTTTAACACTTTATGTACTAGTGGGATTCTCGAGTTCTGATAGATATAAGTGTCACACGAATATTACCCTCTAATGAGTTCACTTCATTTTGATTCTTTTAAAAATTCAGTACATAGTAGGTTTGGAAGAAATATGTAGAAGCTATTGTAGGATACGTATGTTGGTAATTATGGAAGTAGTCTAAGTCAAGAATTTAAAAAAGTTGAATTTCTCACTTATTTTGTAATATAAATCGTTGCAATATTAAATACGCGGTAAATTCAATTTTTTAAGATTCTTTATTTGAATCACTTTTATAATTACTGGCACATGTTAATATTAATGTATCCGTGTTCAAATGGAAGATATTCTTTAGGTGAGTGTATAATTAACATAGTGTGTTTATACAATATATTTTTTCCCCAAGAAATCGCGAGATTTCGAGAATAGTCTAATAGAAATTCAAAGTTTTCAGGATCCTGAGTGCATCTGAGAACAAATTCACTTTATTTTTGAGAATCAAGTATTTGAAGTTCTAAAGATAATAAAGTAAACATGTATATGTTTAATCCTACAAACTTTTGTAAAATACATTTATGTACATTACATCCAAAAAAAAAACATTTTAAATGCGAAGAGTGTAAAAAGAATATATGTATATCAAACATGTAGTAAAAGAAAGTAAATGTGAAGAAAGAAGTATAGCCCTACACTAAATACTTACAATTAGCAAAGCACACACTTAATAACTTATATATTCCAGGATATTGCATAGTACAGTAGCTAAGTAAGTTTCGGTTCAGCGAGCTACACTAAAATTTTCACGTGCACCGTATCTTGAAATTCTATACAGTAAACGAATACAGCTTGTCACACATTATCACTCACATCTCTAGAAACACAATAATGAGCTACCAATATACGTATAAGCTGACCTCAAAACCATGTTCCTGACTATAAACTCGTCAGTAAGTCGCGAGTTCAAAACGAAGAAACACAGTACAACTTTTTACTAAATATCGTAAAGTGAAGATGATACAGCACTTAGATAACGAACGACTAAAACACAGGGAAAGTTGTGATCGCAGCTGAGAATACTCGCCTGCAGGCAACAGGGCTCGGTGCATGCCTCCTGCGCCGTCCCTCGACAAAACGACGAGACATCGAGAGGCAATTCGTGGCATAATTGATTCTTCCGAGGCGGTCCGCTCGCGTTCCGGCTCTCGGGACTTCCAACGCTAACCACAAGATTTATGGGCAGCGTTGCGAGCGGACTGGTGGAAAAATCGTCTCGAAAGCCTCGTTTCGAGGCCGCCGCATGATTTACGGTTCAATCGCGACGAGTATCGATTACCGACGGTGACGCCGCTATTTTCTCGAAGAGCAGGCCCTACAGGCTCGCGTCCACTTTCGCCGGTTCCCGCGCAGTGCCCCCGCGAGCATCGCCGACGTTACGGCGTTTCTAAATGCGCCCGGCCGTCTCTGCCGGTTTTAAGGATCGCGTAATGACGCTTAAAAGTATTCCCGCGCGGAGGCGAGTTCCCACAGGGGAACACCTACAATTAGGGGCTATTACGCGCCAGACCGGGAGTCGGTTTCGCGAGCGCAGTCGGGACACGGTTTTTGTCAGGTGGCCCGAGGTGGCGAAGAGCGTGATGAAACACCGTCGCGAAGAGTTTGCTCTGGCGACCAGAGAAAGCCGCGTGTCGGGGTACAGCACAGCCCATTAACCCGCGACCGTTCGTCGCCAATTATTATTCTCCCGTATGATAGGTATTACCGAGCTAATGATGCAAGGTGAATCGCGGGTTTCTCACCTGCGCGATCAACGGTAGAAAGTACTACGAAAGCATTCGTAGAAACGACGTGGGAAGGCTGGTCTGTTTGCTCGACACTCCTCCGTTCTGCGGAGAAGTTCGATGGATCTTCTCGGAGGTCTTGCTTCGCTGTTTCAATGGGTATCGCAAGATCCCCCGAGCTCTTTAGGTTATTTGAGTTTCTCAAGTTCTCTATTCCAGCCTGGATCTCCCTGAACTTCCTCTGGTTCCCTTCATTTGCCTAGCGCATTAGCGGCCGTTCTGTACGGGAATTTCTAGGAATGGTGAACGCAGAATTGAGCGTAGAGAGGTCATCGCGATTCCAGTGGAACGTGAGATCTCAATCGCGGGGTCTGCAGTCTCTAGCGTTCGAAACGAGCCTCGTCGGGCGATTTGCCAGCGGCACGAAGACGACGCACATTAAACCGCCACGAATCCTTAAGCCCCCGTGAGATCCTTCCGGGCTCTCGTCCTCGTCGCACCACCCACGTGGACGGAGCTGTCGAGCCACCGATCCTTTTCATCCTAAACGAGCGATTCAAACCTCGACGTAAGGTAAATCCCCCGGCATAGTCACGGACAAGTCGTATATATTTCGCCTGTACCACATGCTCGTGGCCTCCGGGGCCTCCTGCCCCCTCTTGTGCACCGTGTGTGGTCCTTTTATATAATTTGTTCCCGGCCCCCTACTTCTGCTCTCCCTTCGTCCCTTCTTCCTTCAGGACGATACATACTGTGGTGCTTCTTGGAACAACACCCTGCTCCCTTAAGAGAAAAGACTTTGGAGAGCAGGAAAACTTGATGATTTACGTCGGTCAACAATGTAAATTTTATCGAACCACATATGATTCGGGTAATTGAGGGTCATGTAATGAATTCAGTAATGAAAATTACTACAATATTTCGATTGGTTATCTTGATTCATAGTTATGTAAAGATAGGGTCACTCAGGAGCCTAATACTAGTTTTCCAAGACGATGCAATTCGAGTTTTCAAATGTTTAATCGGACTTTCGAATATTCTATTCTTTGATTTATAAATTCCCAAAGTTTTTTATAAATCTGTTTCTAAACCCAGTTCTTGGAAATCTATATTTCAAGTCTGAGTAACCCTACTTTGGTATGATAAAGATAAGCTGAGATTTCCTGTGCAGTATGCTTAAACGCAGCGTCCAGCATACATACCATAGAAACAATCCAAAAACAAATATAGTGGACCAGATGCATAGTGTAAAACGATATGCATACTTGAATACTGCACTTTAGACGACTGATCATCCTTAATGTACTCTAGCATAATGATAAACTCCCCCTTCATCCCTATTTCCTGTCATCGTAACATTAATCGTTAAAATCGTATTCCCATTGTCACGATTACGATCCACTTACACTTAGAACAATCACTTAAGAGCATAACACGCGTCTAATACAAATGGCCCATCTGAAAATGATCGACGTCAGCCGAAGGACGCAAAGGCAACAAGTGGCGCCCGATGCACTAGCATCGTCACAATATTGCCTGTTTAATCACCGTCGAATAAAGACATCGAAGCAAGGTGAAACTCAAGCGTCGAAGGTGGAAAAAGGACGGTGGCGCGGCAGTCAACGATCGATACGATCGTAATCTTCGATTGCTCGAGAGCAGAGCGAAGAAGGAGCGCGCAAGGTTCGTCGTGACTCCAGCCACGCGACGACTCGCGCGGGAAAGCGAAAGAGATTTCGCCGATTGGTCGATAAATCGATCCAGCAGCCGCGACGTCACGTTTGTCGTTATCGTCACTGTCCCCCGCAAGAACGCAATTACGGTCGCGTGCGAAATTTCTCTTCCGGCCAATATTTCACCTCGCATCCCCGCGGCTGCATTATGCATACATTACGCGCGCGCGAAGTCACGCGCGTGTCGCATGAATAATAATCACCAAGCTAGGTTTGATTATACCTAGCCACCTCGATTTCCGCCTAGCCAATCCGAAACCCGTGAAACTCGGACGACACGATGATAAAACTTGAGCGATATGGTACAGGCTGTCTCACAATGGGAGATGAATATTCTGAGGCAGTTGTCTACTGATTTTTCATATTTCAGTTTACTCCAAATTTTATATTAATTTGAAATTTGCTTAGTTAAGATTGGATTTAGAGTATTTCCTTGATATATTTAGAGGATATCGATTCACTGATGCGAGCAAGCAAGAGACGTTTCTACTTTCTTTTATAGCAAAATTAGAGCAAGAGACGTTCCTACTCTCTGGTCTTGTCAGAAACTGACGATGAGTGACTGTGCAATCAAAGCTTGTTTGATCTAATAATAAGCAAAAAACAAAGGAATCTTGTACCTTTCTTTTCTTGTATAGGCTGTTCAACAGCAGGTATCAGAAATTTTAAAAGGTAATTTTAGATGTTAAAATAGGATGAAAATCAAGAATGACAAAATTACATTTAAAGCTTTGATTTAGAGTTCGAAATTGTTAAGGAAACTTCTAAAATTCGCGTGAAATGTGTCTGACTTGGGACGTACTATCGATATGCGGTGAGATTAGACACAGGGAAATGAGTAGAATAAGTCTCAAGTCAGACATATTTCACGCATATTTTATTTTAACTCTGAATCGAAGCCTCACACGCAATTTCGTCTTGTTTTGACATGTAAAATCACCCTTAAAATTTCTGACACCTTTCATCGAACACTCTGTACCTGTACAACTATTATATATTAATGCACTTGCAGTTGCATGACCAGAATAAAGCGACCTTACACTTGATACTCCCAACAAACATAATCGTTATGCATCCATAGTACGTTTATATTCCATCCAGCCAAAGTATTTCTACGTGCCAATCCAAAGTTAAGACTGTCAAATTTTTTACAGGCAATGTACTGAGTAAAAATATTGCATCAATTAGAAACTGCAGTAACTTCAAGATCCTCCCATCAGGATATCTTCTGAAAGGCATACCGATATGAGAGGCCTGCAAACACCGCGTCTGGTTGTCAACTTTCCACTCCGATAAAATCTGGTAATCAACATCGGCGAAAGGCTTCCCTTCAGGAGCGTCGTACATCATGCGCGGTACACTCATAATAGCTACGACGTTCGAGCTAAGTATACACTGTGCACCAAGTATGGAGAGCAGGTCAAGTGCATTTCTCGATGGCCACGAACGCGTGAATAACACTCGCAACCTTTCACGCGTCTTCCCTGCTTTAAAGCGACACACCGTTTCGAATATCGCAACAGGAAGGAAACAATTTTTACACGGGGCTTCGATGGCTCAATCGAGAGATCAAGGCTGTTTCGATACCTCGAAAAAAGAGACAAGATGGCTTTTCTGTTCTGCTCCAATAATCCACTTGCTTCCGCCTCAACGTTATCAGAGATTTATCGATCTGCCGCGTGGGAGGCATCACAATTTGATAATTGAGAGTCTGGTGAAACTTAGCGGACTCATAAATGTGTGAAACGTTGAATCGCTGAACTACTTGATTACTATTCTTGAGAGGATGGTTAAGAGTACAATAATTTAGTATCGATACTTGGAAATTGAAAGCATAGTAAGAAATTGCTTTGTGAGCTCATTTGTGGAGTATAGATGTTCCTTTTATAGTGAATTAAAGTGTTCATAAAGTGTTCTTTAAAGTTTCAGAGAAATAAGTAAAAGCAGAGTCGAGTGTTCTGAACCCATGCCCTAAAAGGTGAACGCGGAATCTCCGCGTCAACGAATCGCACCAAAAGGACCCTTACCCCGAGGGCGATTTATACTCGGTTTAAAGTTCCCGAGGAGACCGAAATCAACACCGTGGAGGGGCTCACGGGGCGTCGAAACGCAGATGATTATCTCATGTACCTTTTCGTGCGGCGAGGATTTATTATTCGCGACGTTCCTCGCGTGCTTCCTCTGGCAGAACGCATACATATTCATGACTCTGAGCGAGGGTGCACTGCGCTTCTAATTGAAGAACGCGAGGACGTTTTACGCCGAGCACCTTTAACCCTTGGCACAGGTGACCGACGCCCAATTCTTCAGCTGAATACCACACCCATTTCATTTGCCTGTACAATAGACTACACATATCTTGTCGCTACCTTTCAGCTCTTCTCGAATCCATAAATCATCTCTCAACGAGTGCCTCTTCGCTGCAAGAAATCGCGGAAGGCTTCCAATCGCAGGCACAATAGACGACGACGCGTAATCCCATCGAGAGGAAGGATCGTTGTTGTCAACGGGTCCCGAGGACTGTGAGAACTCTCGCGTAATCAGCGTGTAAGGGTTCGAAGCAGGACGGTTGAAGAGGAGGATCCAGCGCAGCGTGAGCCGACGAACGGATTCTCGTGTGTACATCGCGCTGGCACGGTGCTATTAGAATCGCATTAGACGAGTCGGAAGGCGTCGCTGGCAATGAATCACGTCCCGACCCCACAGGTTAACGGCCGAAACAATTTCTTAATTGTTTCACCGGCCGCGGGTACGCGAGGTGCACACGCTTCGCTAATAAATCGCGCGTTCAGCTTTTAATAAATGCGCGTGCCGCAGCGCTGGGAAAAAAACCTTAGCCGGTTGCCACTCGTACACGCTTGTCGCGGATTATCGATAATTATCGACGGATTTATGGCCGATCGACCGTGCAACCGCTACAAAGTCGCGGCCGAACCGGTCGCCAGACGGATCATCGCGATATTAATTTTCCCGAGTTCGGTTTTAATTGGGCCTGCGCTCAGTCCGAGTAATTGCAACGACGCACCCCTGTGAACTCTCGATTCACTGACGTTGATCAATATCTGAGAGAAATAGGTTCGGCGAATTGATTTGCTGGAGTTTCTTGAGTGTTTGTCTTGTCAGTTTGATGGTGTTTGAAGAAGTAGAAGATGGTTTCTTGAAGCAGAGGATTTTCCGGACTTCGTGGAAGACTTGATTGACGCGAACAGATTGCTGCATGTGCGGGAAAGATGTTCGTCTGGTTATATTCCGTTTTCTGTCATTCAAAGAAGCCATAGACGTGTGATTGGCTTATCGTTCGTGTACCTACGGCCCACGCTTCATTGCATGTATTCGCTGTTTAGGATTTACTATCTTGTAAGAGACTATCTATTCAATTTCTTGGGAATTTTTTATGGCGAACTTCGAAAGATTAACGAAAGGGAATTTGGCATGAGTATTAATGTAGATAAGTATATTCTTTCCTTTACTCTAATTGTGATCTACCTTTTTATTGTTCCTTTAAGTCCCACAATTTTCCATTTCTTCCGCAATTATTTCTTTCTCTAATTCTTGATTCTCATATTCCTCTCACTTCCCCTATTTCTTTTCTCATTTTTAGACCTTATCCTTTTTCGCTTCTATTTTCTTCCTCTGCACTAGGAGAAGAGTACAAAAAACAAAAGAGAGAGGGTTGAGAAGAAAGAAGAGAGAATTTGGGAAGAGAGAAGCAAGGAAGGAAGAGACAGGCGGAAAGGGAGGATTAGACGAAGAGAACAGAGAAAGCTAAGAACAGAAATCCTCTGAGAAATGGCAGCTATAAAGAGAACAGGTAGCTAGGTGTAACTCCTGTCCCCTTAATAAGTGATCTTAGGGTGCCCACAAAAGGAACCTTATGGATTCGAAGAGATCTGTCCCTGGCGATGCTAGAGAAAAATCTGAGAAATAGACAATCTGGGAATGACTCTATTTATGTCCTTCCAAATGTATATCATGACGTATTATTCGCAACAATTTTGCTTATTACTTAGTGCAAATTGTCAATAATTATTATTCCTCAATATCGATATTCATACCCTTGAATTAATAAATAATTGCTAAGATTATTTGCGAACTGTATTCAGAAACTTTCTACAACCAGAGTGAATTTTAAATAAGTTCAGCGTCGATCTATCGTTTCCAGATCTCTAAAGTAGAATGAGACAACCTTTGCCAGACATTAATAATCAACGCCCCCTTATTCTTTAAATCCAGCGTTTCGAGAAGATTCAAAAGACAATCATTTAAAAATCGCAATGAAAAGAAGAAGGAAATTGCATAACATCTATGTATCACAATTACAAGACTGATTGCTAACCACACAGAACTATCTAAAGTCAACACACGGCTCGACATATCCGTGTGTTCTTCTCCCATCTATTTGCAGAGAACAAACATCCATCCCGAGGTGTATCTATTGATTCACGCAGAATAGTTGATCAAGGGGGCGTCAATCGTCCCTGATGCAACAGAAGTTCGAATCCGTCTACGAGACTCGAGCGTCCCGCGATCTACGAGGTGTCCAGGCTTCCAATAAATCAAGCGGCGGCTGCTTATGCGTTTGTTCATTAGTTTCTTTCCGGCGGCGAGCATCGCGAGCGATTATCTCGACGATTAATCTCGAACCGGTCGCAGCCGGGACCTCTTCCCTCATGCGAGCCTTATTCTGCTCTCTCTTCCCTCGGGACGCTTGCTACTCGAGATCCACGGCGCATTCTGCAAATACATCCTCCATTCGATCGATCACACGCAAGAAGAAGCGCGTAGAAATCAATCGCAACCGCTTCCAATCGCGTTTGATTGATTCGATCGCAGATGCGTTCGAAGTTGTGCGATCAGAATCGCTAAGATTCAAATGTACATTTATCTTCAGACTTTCCATCTCTCAGGAAGCCAGGAAGCCATCGCCTCGAAGCGAATCTACAAATAAACGACCACGAGGGACATCCTTCAAAGTTTCGCAGGTAGACTCGTTTGAAGGCATAATTTCCGGATCATTCCACGTAAACGATCGTTGTCTGTCAGTTAGCAAATCTGAACAGGTCCGAGCCAGGGGGCATCCGCGAAGACCGTGGCTCATTTGCGTTATCACCGACCGCGTGATTCCATCTCCCAGTCGTTCTTCGGGGCGTATGAAGTTATCCATTATTAGGTATGTTAATGATTTCCTGTTTCGAGCGGCCTGGCCGCTGCTCGTCACCACCTGCGACCGCCTCGAGACCGTTCGCCGACTTAATCGCGAGTGCAGGAGACGGCCAGGGCTATCGCCAGCCACGGAGGGCGTAATGTCGAGAATAATTGCCCGTGGATCGCGAGTTAAGAGGTAACAAACGATCGGTCGGGATTAACGAGAGACGAATAAGCTGGCAACGGCAATTGAATGTACGCGCTCGCCCGGGAGTCCGCGCCCGAGGCGATGATAAATCTGAGAAGCATCCAGTCGGTCCGCTGATCTCGCTCCATACCCCCCACGCCACCCTTTATCTCGTCGCCTCTTTCTTTCCTATCCTCCCAGCCGGAGATCACTGATTAATTGTCGCGTTGATATCGAGGCCATTCTGCAGCCGAGAACCTGGTGTCTTGGTTCATAATACAGGCTCAAGGTCGCTGTGCCAGCAACCATTAGCCACCAACGATGGAGAGATATTTTTAGCATTGCTGAATCTGCTACGTTATTTTTGAGAGTATCTGCATTTTCCTTTGTATTTTTCAGTAAAATGAGAAAATTTTTGAACATTGTAATTACTTATGTATGGCGATATAACCCCGATTCTAATCCATTGTACTAGATCCTTCTTTTCTGTCTTCTAAGATTGTGCTAGGACCTCTTTAGTTCCTTCCTTGTTCCTTCTCATGTTTCAAATCTCTTTCAAATCATTTTTCATTCTCGAGAAAAAAAATCGAAGAAGTAATATACGATTACCTCCATTGTCTGTTTCGATGCAATACAGAAGAATCTGCGTTTCACAGCGAAGTTGCGAGAAAGGGATCCAAAGAGGTTCGCAAGAGATCTTCATATCCTAACGAATCTCGCACGGTCGCGATATTCTGGCGAAGATAAAACCACCGAGGTCTCGTTCATTTTACCGGGAGTAATTAGCGGAGGTTGTAGCGTTCTCGTCAGAGGAGTGGCGCTAGTCATTTGTTGCGAGCCTGAGAGCACGACTACGTACAGTCCTGTGAACAGTTCGTTGAAATATCGCTGCAGCAACGCCAAAAACGCAACACTACTCTAGTAATTCCAATTTAATATTCTCGACGAAAGCACAGTCGCACAATCGTACAATTGCACAGAGGTCATGGAATTATCATATAATGCTTTTTTGACATAGGCTCACGACTCATGAAATTTTCAGTTAGGAACACGTTTCGATGATCAACTTATATTCATGACAGTTCACTTTCGTTTCATTGGAGCTATGAATACTATGCACGCAACTAAAGCTTTCTTCTTTCAAATACTTTTTGAAGGTACTACAGTAAATTCTCATTGTATGGACGTCACTCGGAACCAATTAGCGATAACACTAACAATGAATGTCACGTTTCTTAATTGACTGGTGCCGAGGGTCACGCCTCGCAAGTCACGGAGATAGGAAAAAGCATGTAACGAATAAAATCCAGCGAATATAAATGAAACCTTGTCTTACAAAAGTGCCAAAAATATTTATCATATGGAAAAGGAATAGTGTAGCTGGTATCTTAATCGAGCACAGATCGAACAAGTTGCGCGTAATTAAGTACTACACGTGCACTTTATCTTAATATTTAATTAAAAAATGTAGACGTCGATAAAGATTCCCCGACAGGAAGCGGCAACTTAGAAAGCGGCGGGCGGTAAGAGCCTTACGCAGTAGTTAACGTGTTAATCCAGGGGCAGTTACTCTTCGCATTAGATCCCCTGTATGGCGGTAAGCAGCTTAAATTGTCAAGCGCCTTGGGCTGTTTCCAATGACGGCGTATCCTGCTCACAGGCTCGCTTAGAAACACGAGTTTCTGAAAAAACCCATGTCGCTGACGCGTGAGGGTGTCACCCACGTGGTGCCGCCCCTTCAGAGATTCATTAATGCGGTTAGGGTAGAGCGCCCTCGAATGAAACGTCGCCTTTAATTGGAAGCGATAGTAGCCGGGAATCTTACATTGACAAATTCACGCGTGGATTAAAGAAAGATTAATTTGCCATGAACGAAGGAATATTTAAATGGATTCATTTATATAGGGTGTTTCAATATTTTTGAATGAAGTTTTTTGAAATATTCTTCGTGTTCTTTTATAAAAAAATTACTTAAAGTGTTCGGGGTTGAATAGAAACTAATTAGAGATGAACAAGAGACACGAAAAAAGAGAAAGATGATAATCTGAGTTCTAGAATATTCAACTTTTCGGTGAACGATGTGAAGAATAACTCTCCCAATGGAGTTTCCTTCCTGGTCAACCTGAAGACACTCATTCCGCAACTGCACGCGTACGTGCCTTCCACGTCCAGTTTGTCTCGTGGCGCGAACTTTGAACCTCGAACGAAAGCCTCCTCGACGACGTAACTGTACAGGTCATCAGACAATTTTGCGTTTTTTTTTTTACCCGGCGATTCTCGAACGGTGCTTCTCGATATTACGCCACAAATGGAAATCAATTGCTCTCTGAGGAACCACGAGAATATACTGCAACTCGAAACAAGCATCTTCCAATCGAATCTTACAAACACGTCGACGCGAAAGGAAAATACTTCTCTCTATGAAAACGTCCACTTTTTCCACAGATAAATCAAGACTGAACGCGGAAACGAAGGTAAGCGACCAAAAACTTGAAGAACTCTAACTAAGTCTCAGCAGCAGTGGCTTTAAGTTTCACTATCACCGCCAAATGAGCGTAAATCGCAGCGGGAGCGTGCATAATCGGTGCTTTCTCGCGAACAGCAAAATAACTCGAGCAGGCGGGAAAGCAGCTGGCGGCACATAGAAATACGAACAGGATAGAGAAAAACGCGATAATTAACGAGCCGCTTAACCATCTGACTACTTAATTATTATCGACCTCCTATCGTCCACTTTCCTTCGCGTAAATTAACCCGAACCGATTGGCTACGATCGTCCACTCGATTTCCGGATGCAAAAGCGCGTAAAACGCGCGAGTAACGTCTTTTAACGCGAAACGAAACGGTCGGTCGCGCGATGCAAAGTAATTAATTGTTGCTACCTCAGTAGAAGGTTTGCAAAGTTATGTTTTCGCCTCGAAAACTCGTTTGGCAGGATACCAGCTTGCCACGCGTTTAATAACAACAACGGACGCGTTCGTGTCCCGTAATTAAGAGCCTGGCAGTAATGCGCGCGTAATTGAAGAGAGGCGTTTCTTTTTCTTTCGGGTGCACCAGAAGACAGTCGGTTTGGCCAATTTGTAGACGTCTGACACAGGCGAACGGGCAAGAAAGATTTTATAGCACTTCCGCGGTACCGTTTTCTGGGACGATTGCATCACGCTTGCACGCGGCAGTCTGGTTGTGTAATATAATTAAGGTAACTGTACTTAGCGGTACAAGTGCATACGGTTCAATATTAATGATCGACCCCTCTGGTGAGCCAATGAGATCCCCCTCCCCATCGATTTACACTATTTATTTCCGTGCTTTCGTCAACTTCGATCGCAAAAACTCGACTGTGATTGAATCGAATATTCTGTATCGAAAGCTGACAGAGAGCATCTGTTTGGATTGCTCTCGGCGGACAATTTATATACGTCATCTCAGAACAGCCGACTAATATCGCTGCTGAGACTAGTCGCGAGAATAGACGAATCCTCGGCGGGGCTTCATCACGCATGAACAGCCAGCAGAGGTAACTCGATCGGGAATGAATAATTCCAATTAATAGGAGCAACCGGTAGCGGAACGAAGTGTCTCGCGGCACGGCGTGGAGAGAGCGTGCCGCTCGCGGTATAATATCAGTTACGCGATTATAGATTATATATCGACTGTTTCACCGATACCGCTCGACCGTGAGCACTCTCCTATCGCGTCTTAATTACGGCCCCGAGAGGCGTGGCCTGCTTAGACTTTGTTGTCGAGCAACGAGTGTACACCGATTGGTAATGATCTCGAGCGCTCTCGGGCACACCGTTTCAACGAAAACGATCGCTGTGTGAAGATATTGCTTGTCGATTTTAATCGCGTGTGGTGAGATTGAAAGATTCAAAAGAATGTTCTATTAACACTGGACTTGAAATAAATACAGACTAGTGATTTCTAATTAGCTTGACGATAGAGAGGAACTCTCTATCGTTTACTTCAACTCGCAACTGCTATGGCGATACAGCGCTAAGATATTTGGATATAAATAATGCGTTACTTTTATGAAAAACAATTCGTAGTGACGTATAAGAAAATTTACAGTTTTTTAGTTTATTTATTACTAATTATATCTCTGGGTTTTCTTTACGCTAAACGGAGAAACTTGAGTTACAAATGTCTTGGCCTGACGATATTAGCAAAGTATTAACCCCAAAACCTACATTAAAACCCTATATCTCCTGAACTCAATAATACCAGAAATATTCAATATACTTCCATAGTGCGTTTGAACCGAGCGAGTGAAAGGTAGTTTTTCTTCGACCTCCAGTAAAATTCAATCATTGTAAATGAATAAAATCCAACACTGAACGAAGTAATGCTCGTGCCATTTAAATTTTGCTGAAGTGGAGAAAAAACAAGCATTCGCTCGCTCAGTTTAAACTCACCATAAGAAAGCTGAAACAAAAATTCTGAACCCCCAAAGCATGAAGCCTTACACATATTTTCGGTTCCAAAACTCTGCACCTCAGAAATCTCTTACAACACTGAAGAAACACGCTCACTTAAGATTATAAAGAAGCCCTGTCTAAGACTCAGGGTGAAAACTTCTTGAATATCATCCCTCCAACACGAACAGCTATTACTGGCACGAAATCCCACTGGGCAGCCGTCCCTTGCGAGCAATCCTGTTATATCTGGTATCGAGAGACAGTGTATCGGCGATCGCGTCGATAATCGACGGGCCATGGGAAAACGTGATTTATTAAGCAGGCTTCGTGGCCCAGCCGCTCACTGACCTGCCTCGTTATCCTTATCGACGAAAGAATATCGGCGGTGACTTCCTGCTCCGACGACGTCACGTCCCTAATAAGATTGCGTGCTGGCGCGATTCGTCTCGGCGACGGGCGCGTTTACGCGCGCATTTTTCTCCCCCCTGGCTCGAGGGAACGTGCGCGTATTTTTCTCCAAGCGCAAGCCGTGCTCGTCGTCGCGACGAGACGTGAGCAAACGTGTCCCTTTCTTTCTGCTCTTTACGTGGGGAACATGAGTAAACGATGGGAACACGTGCGTCGCATATGTACGATCCGCGGCGCACTGTTGCTCACCCGCGATACCTTGCTGCCATCCTCATACGGACGACGTGTACAAATTCCCTGGGTCGTTTCGCGCGTGACATCGGCTTTTTACGTGTTATCGTTCACTGGAGCTCTCTGTACTTTACGACGAGACGTCGCGAATGGAGGTGCAATTCACGGGTTTTTACACGTTAGGAAATGATAATTTAAGACCTGATATTAATTAACCCTTTCCATACCAGGGTACAGTCACACAGAAACCACAACATTGTTTCTTTAAAACCAACCATTTCAAATTTTCAAACTTTTTAATGTTTGAATTATTGAAGTCTTTTTGTGTATCTACTACAATATACTTCTATTACTGATTCCTTATTTTTGTTCAATCTCATAAAATAAGTTAAAATATACTTCACTTCAATATACATGTACATATGCATGTGCAATAACTTTCTGTTGCGGCCCACACAAAAAACGTCCATAAATCAAAAGGACAACAATATATCACACCAGATACCAGTTGTTAAGAGAGAGTATTATAATCCTCCTAGTGCTTAATTTTCAATCATTGTTAAGAATGTCAGTATTATGTATAGCTCAAAACCTTGATATTTTGCTTCTACCATATCTCATATGTATTCCTATCTCTTCCTTTGCCTAGATTTCAATTCAAAAGCCTCAAACCTCCAACTAAAAATATCCCTCTTCCAATAACAAACGATGCGATTATCTTTCCTCTTTGAATTCTAAAACACAGAACATACCATAAGAACAAGATGAAAGTATCTAACGCTGACTACCAAGGTCCTCCAAAGACCAAAAGTGTCCACTATTGCAAGGGGACGAAGGTCGCACGCAACAGCCTGCCCCGCCTTCATGAATTCTCCCTTGTAACCTCCGCTACACGAAACCGTGGACAAGCTTCGAGCAAGGTACGTGCAATCTCCGCAAGGTCAAAGCAATGAACAGGAACGAGAGGACAGCTTGTTGAACACTACGAGTTCGTCGCGTGGGTATGCGCGACTCGAGTAGTTTTTCTTGTCCCAAGCGCCAGGACTACGGAATACGAAATTCACCGCATAAACACGCGCAGTCCACGATGTCTCTCCTCCTGTCCCCAGTCCCTGTGTCTACGCGCAATCGAGGACTCGTGGTGCGTGTAGACACGTCGCGGGCTGGGATCGTCGCGTCCCGGCGCTGGGCGAATGCAAGGAGAACTGGTACCGCGATATCTCACGGCGGCTGCCACCATTAAGCGCAGATTGCGTTTTCGTGGTGGTCTACCTATGGGGTTATTACCGACGACCTGCCACCCAGGATCAAGGTGGGTGTGCCAGCCACTCGCCGCTGCGTCGCGTCGCTGCTCCGTTATGCTAAGCAGCCCAGGCCTCTTCCACTGCGATCCTGGGCTTCCCTTGGAAACCGTCGAGGCTCGTCGAGGGTTCAAGCACGAGTCTAAGTTGTATGGGGATCAAATAGGACTCCTGGGAGAGACAATATACAAAATGTGAAAGCTTGCTGATGGAGGGTTGATGAAAATGAGGGTGGACTTGAGATTCCTACTGTGGGATATTTGTCAATTAGATGTGAGAACAGGGTTAAGTTAAAGATAGGGGTCAGTTTAATACTTTTATCATGATGAAATCTATGTAGAATCTTATGAATGTAAAGTGAATATGTGTATATTTGCAATTGTATCTAAAAATTTATATTTATAGGTATTCTTTATCATAAAAAGAAAAGTACTGTATATGGCTGGTGAATTGGCAGTAATCTTAATTTTATCGCCGCTACTAGCATCGATTAGTAAATATTATGATCGTTTCAGCCAAGTAATGAAAGTTATGTGAGCCGACTCTATGGTTGCGGCTGATTAGGCTGAGTTAAGCTGCGGTTACAGTGGATGTGTCTTCTGACAAACTAAATGTTCTGATGAATATGTCCAAACTATTTATTGTACAAGCAGGATAAATTCAAACACAGTCCATCAGTTCATCAGAAAACGCATCCACTGTAACTGCAACCTTAGATATTTCGCCACGATCAATTAGATAAGCGCTTTCTTCGCCTGCTAACTTACCAACCGTATACAGTATCTATACGGTCTATATAACCGATAATACTTTTGAAATATTAACACGAACTGTAGGAAATAATTTGACATCGAGTGACTCTTCGCAAAAAGATAAGTTGACTCTGAAAAGTATAACTTATTTCATCTTTATACCGTCTCTGCACCTTCCAAAGGACTCCTGCAAGTCTCGCCAGAAAATGTGAGGAACTTTATGTGCTCGAAAGAATACCCTCGTTGTCCTGGCAACCTTAAGCTGTCCGTTCATCTCGGCAGCACAGCGAGGCGACAAAATGTATGCAAAAGACAGACCTTGTCGCGATCACGCTCGTTTACGAGCCAAGGCAAAGAAATTTGTTGTAACATTTTATATTCCTGTCCATGTACGGGGTGTCCTATAACAGGTGATACAACTTACAAGACCTTCGCGCGGCATCGCTCTGAAATCTTATCGGTCTAATTTGAACGAGAAGATCAAGATCCACTTCGTGAAAAATTGCTTCGGTATAAAAAGCATCGCCCTGTCTTGCACGACATGGGACCAGCTGATAAGGAAAAGGCATCGATCTCGTCGCGCGTAAATCGCGAGCACTAACGATCTGAAACGCGAGGCGCGTCCATAACGGTACACAGGGGATTATAATTATCGGTACAAGTCGCGAGTGCAGCGAAACTCTAACGATTTGCCCGCAGGATGAGCACGCTCTAGGGCTTGGCTCTCGACCAGAGATGATCTAATGCCGCTCTAATGCCACCGAGAGCGACAATTCGCTCGCGCGCGATTCGCTTCGGTCGGTGATACGAATTCGTTGGCACGCACGCACGTGAATAATGCGCGCGCGCCTACGCGCGAACGCTCGTCGACACACGAGTTCCTCGCTCGCGCGGAGACACGCCGTGGCTAATGGTGGCCCAGTCGCGTGAAAGCCAGACGGAGAGGGGAAATAGAGAAAACGTGTGGGCGTGCTGGGCAATGGGATCGTCTCTGCGATCGGAACCCGCGCGTGTCTCTCGCGCTTTCGCCTAATTAGACCCGATTACGACTTAATTGCGAAGGAGACACTCGATGCACGCCGTCCTCAGTTTCGCGCGAAACAGAAGAATCATTACTGTTCGCAGTAGTGTTTAAGCTTGTCGAGATCGTCAAACTGATTTGATGGCAATTACCATTACACTACACTTCCTGGGTTTAAGTTCACTTTTATATATATTTAAATATTTAAACTTAGAAATTTTTGAATTTTTGAATATTGTATATTTGAAATGTTGAACTTTTGTAAAAATTTGAATATTTAAATACTTTAAATCTTCAAGTTATCACTAAGTAATTCTAAGAATAGCTGCAATGAGACTTTGTTCACATTGTTGACGACTTTAATTTTTCAAGAACTCTAAAATGATTAGCGCCTGATAGCAACTTGATGGCAATTACGTCTAGAACTTGTAGTTACACCTCGACTTTATATAAGAAAACGTACAATATTTCTAAAATAAATGGTTTTGCTTCTTCTCACACTGATTCATATCTTTCATGAGAGACCAACAAAATAGCAGTACACAAATTAACCTCACAAATGTGTACCTACTATAAACGTAAGCTCGTTAATGAACTACGAGCATTATATCGAATGAGTACTGTATGTATTCTATACTCAACATTATTCTGTACATTTATCTACAACTTTAAATTCCATTTTCCTTTAATTATTCTATAATTAATCATCACAACCTCAAGCTTCTCACAAATCTTGATCTGAACTATGCTCGATACTCGATACAGGAACCAAAACGAGATTTGTCGCGCCCCTTTACCTGACGTACCTTTTTCGAATCGAAAAGCTGACGAGGCAACCGAGAAGCCGTACTCGGTTCTCATACGGGTCAACGAGCCGGTTTCTTTCTTCTCTCCTATTAAAAGGGTTAAGCCTCCTTTTCCAGCGAGAACGCGATCGGCTCTCAGAGGAAAAGGTAGGAGAGGCAGCGAGAAGCTTTCAGGTCGGCGTCCCACGAGCCAAGGTGTCACGCGTGTCGTATGACCGGCCAAACGACACACCTGCACGCTTAATCCGATTACAGGTCGCGGATCGACGATCGCGTATCTCGTCGCGATT
The DNA here is from genome assembly GCF_051401765.1 of Calliopsis andreniformis. Classification (NCBI taxonomy): domain Eukaryota; kingdom Metazoa; phylum Arthropoda; class Insecta; order Hymenoptera; family Andrenidae; genus Calliopsis; species Calliopsis andreniformis. The sequence goes on from NC_135063.1 coordinate 4,362,474, forward strand.
GCACGAAATTGCGAACGGCTGCTATGTGAGCAAGGGAAACGAAACAGAGATTGCGTTTCATTCCGCGGGCGTTGTTCCATGAACGGTGCCCTCTTTTTAGAGTCGTTTCGTGTAGCTCCATCTACAAGCTTTGTCGAAGATTCTACGCTCGCGCAATTCTTCGTTTTGTAACGAGCATTTAATCAGAGGCTTTCAGGGGTTGCTAATTCTTGGAACCCGAGGAATTCTTGATCATCAATCTTAAGTCACTACGAAGCGGCCTGCCACTCCCAGGAACGATTGAATTAGAAGCTGATGGACGCCAGGGCGATGATGATGGGACCCTTTCGATGGAGGTCCGAGTGTTGAATAATTTGTGCATCAAAAGGGGGAGAAGGAGGGTCGTTTTATTTATAGATAAGCTTTGGTTTCTCTAAAATGGTCTTGAGACTCAGTATGGATCTTCAGCTTTTTCTAATAGTATCGAATTAATAGACCTGTGGGTCTAAGGCAAAACAACCCATGTCACATTTTTTAAAAATTCAAAATTATGACCTTAATTAAGATCCTAGAACATAGAATTTATATTTTCATAAAGAAGGAAGGGCGTTAAACGATTTTTTTTCATTTGGAAATAAGGGTTCAAGAAGACACAAGTCCATAAAACACTATTAAAGTTGCAAACATTAAAGACTAATATCTCGAACACAAAAACATATGTCTTTGAGCAACCACGGAGATAAGATAATCGAATGGGCGTCTCTAAGGTATACATGTAGACTTCAGAAAACATAAATTAGAGATACGTTATACATGTAGGTGAATTTTGGTGACCCTGAGATGTCCTTGGTATGCAGTATAAATTTGAACTTTTTTAATCTCATATAAGCAATTAGCCAAGGTGCTAAAGTATGACTTGCTTTATAGCTTACACGTAGCCGTCTTCTACCTATTGCCTCGTCTTCAACGCACCGCCGACAGTTAACGTTTTTACGAGACGCGTACAAACGACGCTCCTTCCTATCGAGTTTAATATCTTTCACTCCCGTGTGGCATTCTCCTTTCGATTATGCGCGGACCCCTTCCCCCAATAACAATAAATCTCAATCCGGCCGTAAACTCGACAAAACGGCGTACAATTCATCACGAAAAACGTCTTCCTCCCGGAAGCCAGCGATTCTCCTCCTGGCCGCCGCGATACGTGACCAGTGGAAAGGTCAAGAGGGGGTAAGAAGCGCGCGCTAGCGCTCGCGCCATCCATGGTCTGCCCAAGGAAATATATACGTTCGGTTACTACCTCGCTTTCCATCGTTAATCACGGTAGTAAATTAAACGAACCCGATGCATCATTATCTCTCTGGAGGATTACAACGTACCAACCGAATCGAACCCACGAAATCGATTCACGCTGTTGCAGCGGCCTTCCGCGACCGCCTCGATGCTTTCAGCCGAGGCGGTTTTTGTCCCTTTTCTTCCCCTTTCACTGGGCTCATCGATTACACTCGCCTATTAGTCACGGGCCTATCGTTCGATATACTAGGACGAAAGAACTGAAAGTGGAAGCTTGGATTTCCGAGGAGTGTTGATTTAAAACAACGATCTTGTCAAGTTACTGCAATCATAGGTGATTTCAGAGGCAAGTGATCGAGGTTTGAGGTTACACGTTTATGTCCGACAATTTCTCGACTTTCACTACTAGGAATTACGAGCAATCACTGTCCTCGAGATTATAATTTATGAAAATGAAACGTTCCGAAATAAAGTGGTGAATCTGTCGGTATTATTGTCAGTTTTCATTTTTATTCAAGAAAGTGGCAGTCGGGGAGAACGAACGAGTGTCAAGGACCAAGGCAGAGGGAAGAACTCCAGGTTCTAATCGGATTTGCCCGAGGTATACAACTGTGGCGGACCACCCAGTCGAATGGAAATCACATCAACGGTCCCCGCGATAGCCTGGAACAGCTCGATGACTAATGGATCCAGTTGGCGAAGAGGATACAGCAACAGAACTATCCTGCGGGGCTCGTGAATTCATTGAGGAACTACCTGGCATTTACTCGTAACGACCTTTCCGTTCATCGGCAACTGTTAATGGAGTGAATCTGATACCAGGGAACAAGCGTCTATTAATTCTCCTTTTACGTGCCTAGGAGAGTGTTTCCGCGAACAATTGCGCGCCCAAGCGTCCACGCTCGCGGCGGCTTGTGCAATTCACTGTGCAGGAGATGCAGAATTGCGTTACGTTGTATTATATGCTCAAAGTCCTTATTTGTACCAACACTTTAATGCTTCTTTAGTCTTATAGAAACGGCAGATCAATATTTTGAATATTTAAAAATTTCAATATTGGAATCTTTGAGTAGCTAAGTACCTATGTATACAGGGTGAGTCTCGCAATTGTATCTCTTGAATTTTCTTTAAACTATTTGTTACATGAAACAATGTTTCAAACGAAAGTTATTTAGTGTCGAGAGTATCTTTCTTTTTAGTATGTTTCTCTTAATACCAAACAACTTTCGCTTGAAATATTTTCTTATGCAACATATATATTAAAAGAAAATTTGGATGCTACAACTGTGAGACTTTGTATACATTTTTCAAATTTTGAATACTAAATAAACATTAAAATTACCTGAGTATTTAAATTTCTAAATTCTTGGAATACCTACTTCCTAAAGTTTTGAATTAAAAATCCTACGAACCGAAATTTAGAAAATTCAGGGCACAAACTCCCAAAAAACTTGGTACAAAAATCCAACAGGTAAAAGAACATCCAAATCTTTTAAAATGTATTTTTCAGCTAACTCACAAGGGGATCTTCTCCGTCGCCCGAGAGTCGGTGAATCGGTCACCTCTGACGTCAAGTGCATCGCGATGGTCTCCGCAGTGGTCGTGTCCTTTCAAAACGCATCCTCCGCAACGGAGAGGATTAAAGGCGACAGGGTCTCCTGCAGTTAGCGCGATAATCATCGGTCAACTCGCAGCCAGACAAGAACGCGGCTACGGGGATTCCAGTTCTTCAGCTCGTGGAACAGGAACCGGGAGCAGAAGGTGAGCCGAGAGAACGACGACTCGAGGCGAGGGTACGCGGTCTGCGAGCAGAAATCTCGCGGCGTAACGAGGCGAGAGTGAAGGGACCGCGGTCATCGTCGCGGGATCGTCCAAGAGTATTGTGCAATTCCGTCGCGTCAGCGATCCCGTCCCTGCTATTTTTGCCGCGATGAGAACAGTGTCGACGACACTTCTGCGCCGCCAGTTTAACGGGAGTCAAGGGATGAACGAGGGCGAACAGTTGGCGCGAGCGAGGCAAATAAATCGGCGCGAAGACAAATACCCGCTCTGGCTAATTGGTATTCCCGCGAGGATATAAATTTTCCTGCATAGTGCGATTACGTAACGAGGCTCGCGGAAGAGCGCGCGGCATAGCGGTACAGGTGCGACGCGGAATGAGCAAGCGCATTGTTAACGTCTGACTACCGCTTGAAAAAGTTACTGCTGGTTTTTGTTTTGAGGATGGAATCAAGACGGTGTAATAAATATCCATGGATAGCTTTTAGAAATGAATCTGAAATACAGATGTTATTGTACACTGTCTTGAATGACTTTTCATAATGGAATCGTTGTACCTGATTCTAACAAACAGTAATCATAGTAAGTTGTAATACTAACACACAACTGAGGTTTAATATGAAACATACAGGGTAGATGGAAAATCGTAGTACAACTGGTCAGGGGGTAATTCTGCCTAATAAAATAAGGAAAAAATAAAATTCGATTTTCTCGAAGAGTAAAGCCTCAGATGAAAAAATTGAATACTAAATTTTTTCCTTACTTTTTTACGTAGAATTATTCCCTGACCAGTTGCACTATAATTTTCCACTCATCCTGTATAATACCTTGTTCACTATGCATTGAATAAAGACATGTTACCACACACAACACGTAAATATTTTCATAAATCTAGTTGTCAGCGAAATTGTATCGATCCAATAAACCCAATAAAAAATTGTATCGTGATTGATTCTATCTTTTCTCCTCGGAGGTCTATGTGTGTTGCTATTCGTGGACCTAAAATTAAGGCAGCAATTTCCCTTAAATCGAATTCCATTCCATCATCCGAATTTTTCACCTCATTTGCCACAACTTCCTTCACTTCCCTCTCTCACCTTATTTTTCTAAACCTTGTTCCACGAGGTACCCAGAGAGCTCCCAATCGAATTTCCAGCCACGGAGAGCGTACCCTTCACCAGGTGCATTCCCCCAGCTCTTCGTACCAAAACTGCATCAAAGAGGCGCAGACTATTATTTCCGATTGTCAGATGTCGGCATCCGGAGTGAACGTGTTTTCCAGGAACTCGCATGCCCATCTCGGGGAGGAAAAACAAAGGAAAAGGAAGAGGGACAGGCGAGGACAATGAAGAAGACTGAGCAGTGTCCCTCCTGTGACGAGAGGAAACGAAGGAAGATGACGAGAGGAGGGATGAAGAAGGGACAAGGGAGATACTAGACGCATCGACGTGTCCTCGAGGTAGCAGGTCGCGTGGCCTTCGACGTGCATAGAATGATGGTGGCTCCTCGAATTGAGGACTTCGAGGGGAGATTTAAAAAAGGGAAAGAAGAGGGTTTCTACGAGTTGGAAGATTCGCTGCGGGACACTGGGTCGAAGATTGGATCACTGGTTCTCTGACAGCAATTAAACTCGGATCGGGGAGACCCTCATCAACACTGTCGAAAACACGAATGAGTACCTCCCACGCTTGAACCATGAAGAAGTGGTTAAAAAATGGATACCTGGATCTCCACTCAAAAACTACATTTTACATTCGAAGGGCTGAAAATCATAGTATTATAACTGAACGTTTCAGAACTTCAGCAAAGGACGTTTAGTTTCAGTAAAACCAAGTTATAAATCAATATAGAAATAGACGGAGGTATGCAGGTGGTCACAAAAATATCCAGCCACATTAACTATTTAATGTGCCATATAAAAATATAAATCGATAAAGTGGAAAATAATTTGAAATGTGTTTTTAACAAATACTTAAATAAGATTAGGAAACGTCATTTATGGACATATGTTGTCACATGAATGAGTAATAAATAAATGAAAGTCTACTACTGTATTAGAGTAGCCGGATACTTAACACCTGTACATCGAGTTATTATTAATGTGAAATTCAAAATTTTTGCATTTATGATTTCTCTGTACCCTGTATACTATTTTTGTACAATCCAGATGAAATTATATTTACTTGTCCTTAATGAATATACTAGCTTAAAATAATAACTGAAAACATCATTCTATAACAAACAGCAGTATACTGATTTATAAACTGTTATATCCTATACCTATTATGACTTTCAGCCTGCCATTTTTTTCGAATACAAAAGTTCCAATTTGCATATTCGTCATGCACGTCTATCAATCTTCGGCATATTCAACACTTCACATTTAGGCCCCATTTTTTAGAGTAGTCCGTCTCATGGAAATCGTAACAGTAATAGAGCAAAGTGTGCAAGAGGACGAGACGAGAAGGCCAGCTGCTCCGCAGGGGGTGGCAAAGATGGATCGGGCGAGTTTAATAACAGTGAGAGGAGGCGACCGAGAGTGAAAACATTATCACGCAACGCGGTATTTTTCTTTTCCGTTGCGGGACTTTCTCTGTAGTATTTCGCCGACAGGGGACTTTTACTTGCCACAAACTATACGGCGCTGAACATTTTTACCTGTCCCCTTAATCAGCATCCATCGTTAACGTTATGGTTCCGCTGTTTGACGGCGTGCGTGGATTTTCCGCGGGAAGATGAGAACGGAAGATTACGGAAGCTGATCCTTGCGAATTTCTAATAAACGATCGATCTAGGCTTCTTGAATCGGTGGAAACGATTACTGGTATTAATCGTGGGATCCAAGTGGCAATTTCACTAGAGACACTCATCACTCCTAATGTGCAAATGATTCGTCTATGATATTGCAGTGTGCGTAACATTTGCACGTCATTCACCTCTTTAAAGACAGATAACTGCACACTCGTGAGATTGCAAAGTGCCACACTCTCAGTGAAGACCGAAGACGAGACTACACTTAGTCTCAGTAAAGACCCAAAGATCAAACAAGGGAGAAAATACTAAAAGAACAGCATCCCCCGAAATTAAGCCGATTCTCCATATCAAAGGTAAAATAAATGGTGAATTCGAGCAGCAGCTTCTCTCCTTTCAAGATTACTCATAGAGATCGCGTTACCCGAGGGAGAAGAGTGAATTAAACCGAGTCGTCGAGTTCCTGAATTTTTAGGAAACCTTTGAACGTGTCTAAGCTCCTCAGGGAGACCTTTTATTTGATGGAAAATCGACGAAACTCCAACCACCAGTTGGCATTTCCTACCGATCGAGACGAATCATGCAATATGTATGTATCGATCGATCGTTCGGAGTCGGAGGCTTGGTGGCTGGAGTAATGAACCGTGGAAACGCGACTCGTTTTTGTCCCCTTTCGACGACTCGTCCGAGCCAGTCTTTTTATCGTGAAACAAGGACTGCCGGCGTCGCTTGTTTACAAATTGATCGTGTCAGCGAATCCGGATTCCGAGCGGCAAGCGCGTCGATTTGTCGAAACGATCGGTCATCGTTCCGCGTCCTCACATTCTTCCTATTGTTAGGACAAGGCGATGTCTGGACCTACAGTGCGATTTTCCAGAGTTGAGCCCTGGGCGTGCCATGCAGGGACCCAACGCTAGATGAGTATTTCAAGCAGCGTTGTCAGATTGCGTAGACAATCGGATCTCTCTTTCTGTCCTTAGAAGCAAGTGCGTCATTCTCAGTGACTAGATAAAACAGATTCCTTCATCGGCAAGAAACGTCATGCTAAATTGATTACTTTTTTCGTACTCGTTTTTCAATCTAAGGAATTCCGATACTGATTTAATATTATACGGGCCTGCAAGAAGTTACGAAGTAGTTTAAGACACTGTTTAACCTGTTTTGAGTTTGAGTTAAATGAAACCAAGTTGTCCGTCATTTTTTCCGTGCGCCACGGGCCTCCATAAATTGCCAATAAGATTCGATACCCTTGTCAACCACCATTAAAATAGCGCTAGATGGCCTCACTGAGAAAGAAAGACGACAGACGTCAGACAAGGACAGAGATTAAGCAAAGACTTGTAAGAACCCATGACTAAGTATTCGTAGATAATTGCTTAAGACTCAATCACTAAGGCGCGCGTCGCGTGAGAGAAGCGCCATTCACGAGTCAGAGAAGCGACAACATCGCAGGTTAGGGAACCCAGCCACCAGGACTCAACTCTAAAAAATCGGACTGTAGATAAGGACCTCTTAACGAGGCAAAGGACGATTCGATTATCCTTGCCAAACTCCCTCTTACCATCTACCTCTATCTAAACCACGAAAAGGAGCGCCTCTCTCACAAGTGAAAATCGTCCGCACAAGTCAGCCATCTGCGCGAGTAGAAAGAGCGAACGGCAAGACCGACGCGACTTGCGTTTAACTGCGCGTTCTCATAGCAGATCACCGATCGACAATTGCCGAGCGAGAAATCGAAGCCGAAGAAGGAAGAACACGCCTCTGCTGCCAGAATTATCTCCGTCCGTCGTCGAACGATTTTCTACGACCTCGTGCGCCTCGGCGCCGCCTGCACGATGGATCGTTGCGGAATAGGTCCGTGGCGCGCTTTCACACGTGTGTCCGCTGAATTACGGGATATCTCACGTGGGCGGCGACACTTTTCTGGCCGCCCGACCCGCGAAATACGAGCGCGCGTGCTCACGCGCGCGGATCCGCGCCGGTGTTCCGCGCACGGACACCTGGAAACTGCTTCGCGGAAACGCTGGGTTTCGCGATCTTTACGATAGCCGAGGTGGAATCCGGCGGTCTTGTCGCGGATCGCTCGAAAACAGACTCTCGCTGACTCACGGAATCGCTCGTGAAGGACTACCGCATTCGCGCGGTCAGATTATGCGGGCCGCTTTTTCGTCTTAGAGTCGGAGAAACCAGACGATAGGCAGATAGGGAAATTCTATACAACGCACGGGCGAGAACAAAGGTAACACGGTAGCATTTCGGATTTGTTACGTGGTTGGATTTATGTGGACAGGTTTCTGAGTCACACGCTGGTAACTGTAACCTTGTTTGGGGGTGAGAGAAAACGAGGAATTGACGACAGCTGGTGATTTTCTGGAGCAATGGTACTTCTGTAAAGAGTTGTTTTTTGGATTAAAATTTTTATGATAACTATATGGTGGAGTAATAGATGTGGTGCGTTCGTATTCACTAGTAGTTCTCTCATGTGAGTCACTCATTGTCAGATGTCAGGCTGACCAACTGTACAGGGTGCTCGGTGAAGCTGTTTACATTAAGTAACTTTTGGTCGAGCAACTGAGTTGATCAATCTAAAGTTGATGAATGCTGACCAAGTATACCCAATTGTAACCAAGTTGTAAGGACAATTTTAAGCGCATTTAAGTTGATTCTCTCGATTGCCCGACCAAAAGTTGCCTAATGTACATGTAGCTTAATAGGTGTCAACAATTTTAAAGAGTGATTCTGCATGCCAAAATAAGATGAAAATTGCGAATGAAAAAATTGCCTCTAAGACTTTCTTTCTGACTTAGATATTAGTTGAGTAAAATGCACTTAAAATACGCGAGAAGTATGTCTGACTTCGGACTCATTCTACTGCGGGCGTACATCAGTCAAATAGACGCAGCGAAATTAGTAGAATAGGTTTCCAACTCAGACACATTTCAGCTGTATGCACTTACTCAAAAATTAATAACTTGGAAATGAAGCCTTAAATGCAATTTTGACATCCTTAATTTTCCTCCTATTTTGGCATACAGAATCACAACTTAAGACTTCTTCCACCTATTGTCGAACGCCCTATATGATATAAAAGAAAAAACAGACCTAAATGACGATAGGATACATACTGTATTTTAAAATTAAGCTTAAAGTAAACAAACAAGCTGATATGACATAATGAATTATTCAAAGGGTAATTAGTTTTGTTTCTCTGTTACTCAATTCTAGATTAAGAATTTTCATCAGAAGTTAAGAAAATGGCTCTAAAAATAGTAGATTTCTATATTAAACATTACGTAAAAGCCATACATAATTTATTAATTATGCAAATAAATTCTTTTTTGATTAGAAAATTGACCACTAAGTTAAGGACCAATAAGGTCAGAAATTCTAGAAAAAATTAAATTACTCAATTCATGTTCTGAAACTCAGAGAATACTCAATTTCACATATCGCACATATACTTCAAAAGTGTCACAACTCAAAAAACGTGATTTTTTAATTACAACTATAAATCAGTTTAGTAAATTCACCTCTCCTCATTATAGCAAAATTTTATCCTAAACTCATAAATAGTTTTTTTTAAGAACGTACTTTTTTAATTGTGTTACTTTTGTAATACATGCTCGATATGTTAGTTATCATCAAAATAACTGAGAATGGCTAAGCTTCGAATAATCTTCTGCAACCACATTTTCTTCGATCTTAAGAATTTTTATAAATCCCTCTCTTACAGACCTCAAAATCCAGCACTACCCACTATTACAATTGCCAGGGAGAACCGTTGGTCGGTCTCTTCCTCCATTTTCTCGTCGATATTCGTCGGGCCCCCTGCAGAGGCACGCTAGTCCTCGAGACAGGCGCAGGCCGCTTTCTCCAAGATTCTCCTATCGCATCTTTATTGGCCGATCGAGCGCGAGGCCAGGTGCCGCGGTGACATTAAACACGCTGGATCGCGCCTCGATTCTACTCTCTCGGCAAGTAGACAGCGGCGAGCTCGCACCAGGCGGAACTTGGCGCTTTCCGTGACAACGCGCTTCCCTCGAATCTTTCCCCCATCGCTCTTATTGTCCCATTAAACGCCAGGTACCCAAGTTTCAATTTCGCGCCATCGACGGACCTCGCGATCCCCCTGATAATTAAGCTTTCTCTAACTTATTCCTCCCGGGTCTAGACGTGCCACGTTTCTTCCATCTCGACTGAGTCGGATCGCATGTTTATTGACACTTTATTTGAATTGCGTGCGCCGTGCTTGCGCATTGAGATGCGATTTTCACGGTGCTCCAAGCGAAGGACTTAGAGTATGCATAAATCAGTTGTAGTGGAAAGTCGAGGGGTGACTTTGGAGAGAATTGGCTGTGGAAGGTTAATATTAAAGGTGCTCGAGCTGAGAAGTGTTGTCTGCAATCAAACGATAGTAGAAATGCACGAGGATACTTAGGATATGCAAATCTCTTCCATTGGAAAGTTAACAAAAATCTTCTGAAAGTCGCTTACTCGAATTCCACGGAGAGTAGGTCTCTTAGGAACGAAATCTCTAGCCTTGAAGATAAGATGATAGAGCAACAATTCCGAGGACGCCGCGAGATGCGAATCTCGCGCGAAACAAACGCTGGTACTGCTCGTTCATTATTCAATAAAATGTCGCGGAAACGATAAACGCGACACGATGAATTATACACCGGGACGCGCTCTTTCGCGCTCGACAAAGACACAGTAGTGTATCCTGGTTGTCAGGGAAGCTGTACACACGCTATAATATATGGCGTTCGGTCTTTTGTACGCTCACGTGTAACGCGTACCCTGATTTATTTAAAAGTACCAGGATTGTTCGTGGAAAGTAATTACGCAAACCGAATCGCTCGTTTCGATAAAAACAAACTTATTCGAACGTCATTGGATTGATATATCGCGAAGCTCAAAATGTAGCGTCACGTCGATCTTTAGAGTCTACGTCTGAGAATTAATTGCAAGTTATTTATTCATGAAAGTCGTGTAATAGGAGTGAGAGTTATTTGTAGCTGAAGTTGGAAGCAGATTTTGAGATTTGTGACTCCAGTCATGCGTGATAACCACTTATGAGGTATAGATTGTTTATGTGATACTTCATGGTTAGTTACTTTTAAATTTCATACTTTATATTGAGTTCCATAAAGACTTTAGGATTTCACAGAAAATTTCAAATTCAGTAGTTACAGGTCTATTATATATTACGATCAATTAAAGACATAGAAGCAATGATGCCTGAATAATAAAAGGTTTTGGAATGCTAACTGATTCATTCCTACATAGTCTATAACTCGGGATTCTAATCCTATAAACTAAATACTTTGTAAACTCTTACCCCTACTTTAATGCCTCTAATAATTCACTTCCGACTTCATGTTCACATATTTTGAAACTCTTCCTCTAACAATCACAATAATAAAAAATATTTATTTCCCCACACGCAACCTGTAATACCTACTTCTAGCTACGTACCCACTTACCTGCTAAGAATAGAATTAACACTTGCGAAGCGTAAGGGTTCACAGTTCGTTTTCTCTCCTCCTAGGATTGTTTACATCGGATTCCTAAACAATGCGACACCGCACATCGAATTCCCTCGGTCCGTGGCACGACAACGCGTTCCACTCGCTTTCGATTTCTTCGCGAGCGCTCTCGGTTTCACCGGACGTGTCCCGGTGGTCGAAAAAGAAACGGGGGAGGGACAAAAAACGGCGTGGACGGTATATCAATGGGACGGCGACGATCAAAACGCGATAAATCTGCCCGCTGGTACACGGGGCGTTCTAGCTTCGATCGTGCGATTCGGTTCCATCGTGGACGACGATTCGCAGTCGGAGAGAAGGGGGTCAAAGGACGAAAGCCACCACCGTGGGATCTCAGGTGAGATAAACACAGGCCCCGGGAGAGCAAATCGGAAAGGAAGGAGAGCCAGTCTCCGGTTCCCCGTCCGGTTTCTAATGCTAGCCTTCCAGGAACCCGTGGAACGTCGAGATCGTTCGAATATATGAATGCCTTATGAGGGGAGGACACGCCGTAAGGAAACAAAAGGGAAAAGGAGCGCACTGGATAGCAATGCAACTGGAAAAGTAGCGTCTCCGACGATTCCCACCCTCGGCTGGCCACAGATTCGAATCTCCCTGAAATATTTTACGCGGAAAGGCTGAACCCCAGCAACCCGATGGATGCAGAATCTTGCTTAACGTGAAAAATATTAATTTATTCAAAACGTCGTTGACGAAAATCGTAATTTTACTAGAAATCTGTAAAAAAATTTATTTACCGTTTTCTACAGGGTGTAACAAATATAGCCTTCGATATAGCAAGGGGTGGTAGGAGATCCAAATCGGTGCATAAAGTGTTCTATAATATGGTGTCCGATCTGTTTTTATTTTGCAATAATAATGCCTTAAAGTTATACTTATATACTAAACTAACTATCAGAGGAGTATATAATTTTTCAGATATATTGAAGGGCAGAAATAGAACAAAAAAATCCGACATAATGTCACAAGATTACTTCTGCTCCAATTTGGATTTCCTATTTATTTATTACACCTTGTATATTTCATCATAGTAACAAAAAATCGGTAGTTAATCCTTAACTACTAACACTCAATTTTCGAGTACAAAGACTCCAAATCAAATATACTGTAACTAAATATTTATGCACCCAATATGACATTACGTACTTGACAAGATATAACATGTACCTCAAATTTTCATTCAAAAATAATAACTAAAAGCGTAAACAAGAATTTCTCTTCTCAGATCTATCAGACCTCGACCCAGGTAAGGGTTAAAAAATATCAACTTCCCTCGATTTCCTAGAAAGTTCCTCGACCATTTAGCATAGAACCAAAATGGATGTTCGAACGTTCCCCGAAACACGGGCGATTCATTAGCCTCGATCGACCCAGAAGAAACTTCCTCCGCGATCCGGTCGAAATAGAGCATTGTCTGCGGTTAATTAGAGGCTGGCAGACACAGGCCAAACCCACCACCTAACGATCTACGAAAATGTTCGCGAGGCTGATCGTATCCGACGGTTGTCTCCGTTTCCGCGGCGGTTCTCACGAGCGGCTCGCGCGAGCACCGGGTGCCTCGAATTCGGTCAGGGAAACTAGTGCAGCACAGCCATGGAATGGTGACACGACGAAGACGACTATCGACGCGAACGACAACGGGTAGTCGACGAGAGTACGATGCAACCTGGCTCTGGCTCTATCGCCGTCACGATCCCATAATAGTTCCACGGCCTCCTGCCTCGCCATACACAACGTGTGCTCCGAATCTATGGGGCCTGCCTCGATGATGAAACAGCCAATTATGGCGCAGATGTGCCACGGCTGATACGAATTGCAAATTTCGTTCTTCAGCGTTTCAAGGCGCTGATACTTTACAATTTACAATATTTTAATAGCCGAAACAGTTAGTGTTCGAGGGCATGAGGATATTGGGTCTTAAGAATGGAATTTATTAAGTGCTCTAATTCTACTTTGTTAAGATGTGTAGGTATTGCGTGTGCTAGAAACAGCAGTTCATTGGGCTCTAGGAATCTAATGACAATTGAAGGAGAATCTGATAGTATTGAAGAATACTTCATTGGCAATAGGAAAATTAATGTGGATTAAATGGTACATATATTGAAATTGTACTACAGTCGAAGGTCACAGTTAAAGCATTTAATATTGATGCAATTAACTGAGGAAGAAGCTCATACAAGTATCGAGGCGATTCGAGAAGGTACGATGTTGTAGGGACACCCAGTATGCGCGAAATCCAAGGACAGTTTAGACGGCGAGGAAAGGAGGTAGAATCGACCACGAGGATCGGCAGATCGGGAACCGTGCGATCGTGTGACGGGCCTCGTGTCGACCGGTCACGGTCTAAGACCCCAGCAAGACTCGAAGAATCTACCTTAAGCCGCGTTCACACCACCTATCTATGATTCACCCGCATTCGATGCATCTTTACAACCTTCCAAGCCAAAAGGCGAACAATTTAACAAAACAAACAACACCATCCACTCTACCAGTCCCACTTTAACATTCTCAAAATTCCATCACAAGCTATAAATATCGAGAAATCGTCGATCGTCTTAAATAGCCAGAGAAACGAGATTCCCACGCATGAAACGGTTTAAATCTCAACCCGTTGATATTTAAATGCCTCGACACGCTCTCCGTCACTCCAGCTACTGCCAATCATCATAATTATTGGGTGCACGATGGATCGGAGAAGTTGAGCGAGTTTTTATCGTTGCTGAAGCACACGAAGCCTTCGATTCGGTCGCCAGAGGATTTCTCCCTTTTGTTCTAGCGATCAAATGGAGGAGTAGTAATCGAGTCAACAAGTTTCATAGAGCCTGGAATCACGGGTGACCCATGGCAGAGAAATCGCGTCGAGGTGACTGACGTTCGTCAAATCATTTCGAAAATCGATATTCCTCCAAGGGACGTGACCAATTCTGATCCCGTGAGTCATTATCGAGACTCCGAGGTGACACTGCGGTGTCCCAGCGCTGACCAATCGATATCCCAGCGTTCGTGATGAAAGCGAAAAGCCACGGCGTGAACACGTACTTAAGATCAGACTCGACTTAACTGGAATCACGTAGCGGACAAGTCCGAGCGTTTCACGACTCGCTCCGCGCCAGGCACACCCACGTTCCTCGATCGCTCGAGAACTTATTTCGACCAGGTATTATACTTGCAACATGCCACGGATCGAGGAAAAACGCGAATTAGCTGCCATTCGCGGCAATTCGACGGTGAGTAATAGGATAACGCCGCGATCGCGAACTTGGTGGCGTTGGCCTTTGAGAGTTGTTAGTTTTAATGGGATGTGGTAGAGTACTGAGGTATACAGTGGTAAATGGTGCTTCGGTGATGCGAAGAGGTGTGAAAGTGTATTCAGGATTGTGACCCTACGAGTATCTGATTGAATTGATTTGCTTCTACCAAAAGAGTAGAATTGAAGAAGAAGTTTCTAGTATTGCAATCTTGCTACTGTCTGATGCAATCTACCATACCCGAAACTGAGAAATCAAGCAGAAAGTACCATCGTGATCCCGTTATCTGATTCAACTAAACTCCCATTTCCAAAAGCGTGATCTTGTTACTATCTGATTCAATTGTACACCTATTTCCAAAAGCGTAAAAGTCAAGCTGTCTTGCGGTATCGTGACCTTAGCCTGATTCTATTGAATTTCTGTGCTTAAACATACAGAATCAAGCGTGTCTACATAGTAGATGTAGATTATGTGCCATAGTTTCAAGTCCATTTTCTCCATCGTTGGAAATCCTAGAGAAGTCTTAGTGTCAAAACCCCAGAGCTTTTCATAACAACTTTTTATGTAATTCGATTCTAGAATAGTTCGTGGAATCGCGAGACTGACCAGAGTGAATCTGTCTAAGCAGGAAAAACGATGCGCGCTTGATATCGAGGCTATAATAAACACGTTATCGTAACGCCAGAGAATCCTGTTTCAATCCTGTTGTCTTTCCAGGAGTATACACAGCGAGCGGAGATCCGACGAGTATTATCATCTATCTACGTCCCGATGGCACGACATTTATCTGACACAGGAGGGATACCCGTGAGAATGCATCCGGTTGCATCGACGACGCGACGTAACTTTGCAAAGCGGTATCGTTCAACATCGCGTCGGTTCCTCGGACTTCACTTTTTACTTGCCAACTTTGTATTCTTTTCTTCTATTCAATTGAACAAATTTTTATATCAAAAACTAACTAAGCTTTAGAAAAGTAGTACGATATTCTAGTTCGAACGTTTCTTAGTTCCTCACAAATGTTCACCAAACTTAGAATAGAATCTAGATCTTCTGTTAAATACTGAACGCGTGAATTTTGAAAAGTATACAAAAAATGCAGAGCACAGGTTGCTCGAATAGCTATCTCCTCGAAACATCTTGGAATCAATTTCACAAAGTAAATCTCCCAAAACGCCGCAAAAGCCGACCTCAATCACAAGTCTCATAAGTCACATCAATCTCAATTAAGACACGTCATTAGAAGACACCAGGCTATCAACGAGCATCACAAAAAGCGCAGCGTAAACGTATGAATCATATTGCTACCTGCACGACCAGGCATCCTATAATCGAATACGATCATAATTACTAGCCAGACTAGAATATCTCCTAGCTCACACTTCGTCTTCAAAGTCGTTAAGCAGACAGTATCTAGCCCGCTGTCTTCGAACCGAGCCACACGTTTTGCCAAGACGGTTCAAGAAGGAACGAGCATTCAAAACCACGTTACGTAAACCTGCTCCAACGCCATCGAATTCGGCAATTCGCGTCGCCACTCGAAACAGTGCGACGTCCATTAAAAAAATCCCGCTTCCATCCTTCCCTCAAAAGCCCATTACGAACTAATGCGACTCTCGGTCACATTAATCATCCGTACGCTCGCGTAAACAGCGACGTCCATGCGCGCGTAACCTCGTCGCTCCTCGAGCACATCAATCCTTCTCGGGCAGCGTCAGCCTCGAGGAGGAAGTTGTCCACGCCCCGGACAGTTCAATCGGCAGATCCGGGTTCGAATACCAGTTCAACGGACCGATTCTTTCAGCTCCACGTTAATTGAATGAACGAATGAACGAGCGACTCGGTTATTGAGCAACCGTGGCTCGCTCGGTACGCCAAATAAGGTCGAAGTCAGCGGGCACG
The DNA here is from genome assembly GCF_051401765.1 of Calliopsis andreniformis. Taxonomy (NCBI): domain Eukaryota; kingdom Metazoa; phylum Arthropoda; class Insecta; order Hymenoptera; family Andrenidae; genus Calliopsis; species Calliopsis andreniformis. The sequence continues at coordinate 4,378,972 of NC_135063.1, forward strand.
CCGCTCCGCATCCCCCTGTTGCCCGATCATTTCCAAAGCGGAGAGGCATAAATTCTCGCGATCGTAAAGGACAATCGGCATCTCTCCGAGGCGGTGGACTATCACTTTCCAGGTCGTCGCGCGTGACGGAACACCGGCGGCACTTAGAAGGGCGCGCAACACGCTCGGGAATGGCTCGGCGGGGCCCGCCGCGCCGCGCCACGCCGCTCGCCGTGGAATATGCAAAACGCCGTTCGTTACGCGTTCGCATAAAAATACGTCTAATGCCGCGCTCGACTGGCAGCCGTGCGCGCTCGCCCGGCGTGCCTGCTGCCCGTTGTTGGTAATTACGCGTTGCAAAACAGAGACACGACATCGCCGACCCTAGGCGACCCCGTCCCTCCAAGCCCGCCAGCTCGGAACCGGAGAGACTGCTGCTGGCGAGGATCGGGAGGACGAGCCGATCGCGAAACCACCTGGACAGGCTCCTGCACACTCTCTCCGTTAACTGCAGGGAATTGTGAGAATTAGTAGCTTGGGTGGATGATGCTTGAATTGGATGGCGACAGTGTGAGCTCTAAACGAACTCAGGGATCATGCTTTTGAATATGTATTAAAAAGATACGTGTATTCTAGGTACGCGTACTTGGGTGCATGTAATTTTAAGTACCCGTACACCCGTATACTGTTTTACGTGTATTTAAATCTACTAATAAATTACGTGTAATTAATTTATTAATGGATCTGTAATTTTAATGTTCTAAAAATTGAGCGAATTAGGCTGGTCGATATTATCGATATGTAACAGTATCACCTGAATTTTTTTGTGAATAGTTTATTACGTTAAGAAATATTTGGAACGATAGCTGTTTGGTATCGAGAGCATGCCCATTTTTTGATATAACTGTTTGGTATCCTTCGATACCAAAGAACTTTCGTTTGAAACATTTTTTCATGCAGGAAATAAATTAAAAGAAAATTCAAGCGATACAGATACGTAACTCACCCTGTGTAAAATAAAGAGTAATGATATTTCCAGCTGTTGAAAAGTTAAGCAGTAAATTACAAGTACTCAAATATCAACGTGTACATAAAATACACATGTACAGATGTATTTAAATGCACGTGAAATAAAGATCTCTAGTACTCATAAATATAATAATTTTTACAAAACTTGTCGACATAGATAAGAATATATATTCACTATACTGAGATCAGGAAAAGATCGAAGAGACAGCTATGTACTGACTGGTGTACCTAAAAGCTATTGTACTAATCTATTAAGGAGTGATACAGAAGTGCCTAAGTATAGCTCCGCTTTATAGATATGTACGTAAACGTACCTACTTACAAAAAGCTAAGTAATTCTGTTTCAGAAATTTCAGAAAGAACAAGATTTTGTAAATGAAATTTGATGATTTCAAAATTAAAAAGTTTTAATATGCATAACTGTAAATTCGAAAATGTAAATTTACTAAAATTAATTCATTGCATATATCATGTAATATAGGGCTCTAATATAGGGCGTCTGTACAAATAAATAATTAAAATTTTGATGTTTCAAAATTTAAAGGCCTAAATACTTAAAAAAGTTTCAATATTTTAATATTTGAAAATTCTTAAGTCTGAAAACTTGAAAGTTTAAAAGCTTCAAAATTAGAAACTTGTATAAGTACTTCATTCAATTATATCCATGATTGGACAACCGTGTGTTTTAATATCCCTGTCTGTTTCTAACTTACTCATAGAAGTAGGTATTTTTCCAGCATATTAACTAGAAACAGTGAAACCTCCTTCTATGTAGAAACGAAAATAGCCGTCAGACGTTGCAAGAGGAAAAATTCGTCAACGATTTCCGTTCGTCATCAGCAGAGCCCATACATCCCGATCCGGTACGGTATGAATTCAGTTATGAGAGCCGACCGATACATATTCATGACTGAATTCATTTGCCGCGGAACACCGAGGAGGACAGCGTCTCTCATCGTGCTTCTACTCTTCCTCCCGTTGTTGGCATCGTGGGCTCGCTCTCTTCTATTCATTACGACTTCACATAGAGAAACGGAGAAAAAGAGATAAGAACGCGTGCTATTGCCAGCCTCGCGATGTCAATCGTCATTAGCAATTAATTTCAAAGCGGACCGCCCAATTCGTTCCGCGAATAAAACATGAGGAAAGAATTTTCGTTCGAATTACATTGCTACGTGAATTCGTGCAGTGAATTCTGTGGTTATAAGGAAGAACAACCTATGCCACATTTACAAAAAATTCAAATTAAAAACTCAGTGAACGTCTAGAGTATAGAATTTATATTTTCAGAAAGAAGAAAAGGGATTCAAAGAATTTTTCGCCTAAAAATAAGGGTTCAAGAAGGCAAATCCATAAGACAGTATTGAAGTTGAAAACTTTAAACGCCGATATCTCGAAAACCAAAACATGTGGCTTAGGTCGTTTTGCATTACAACAGATTTAACCTGGATGCTATGCTTGCGATGATTGCACTAGAAGACAGTTTCTTGCACCTGTGAAAGGTGGAAAGTTGTTCAGTTTCGGAACAAGGACAAGGTCTTGAGAATTTTTATTGACTATCTCGTCACCAGGGAAAGTAAATAGAATTATGTTTCTGCAAATAGAAGACTTCTTGATATCGAACGTTCCATTATCTGACTATGTACCTACAGCTAGAAAATATAGATATTAAGAACATTTCACTCGATTACACGCGGGAGCGTTTAATCTCTCTTGCCCCCATCATAAATTATAGAATATCATTTGTAATGCGCGATAGGTCCAAGTGCGTTTACAGTTATTGATACCAGAGCCCGCAGCATTCATAGAAATTTAATTATCCTGTTATAGCCTAGTCAATATTACACGAAACGCGAGACAAATCCGTTAATATTTCTTCACAAGTAATAACCATTAATGTTTCTATAAAACGTTATGAGAACTTAGGTAACGGAATAACTTCGAGCTTGATGTTTGTTTGAGGCGTATTACGCGTGGGAAGAAGTCGCGTGAGATCGAAGGTGTTTAAAAGAGATCCCATCGACGGCAATTGTTCAATTTAACGGTCGTAACAGTCGTTCAAACGAGTTACCGACGTTGTCTTAAGGGCTGTTAAAACGACTATATAAGTGAGCCTGAGCAAATTAAGGCTCAAGTGGTACCACCGGTTTGTCACTGTCTCTTCAAAAATTCCGATTGCGCGAAAGAAATTCTAGCGTTTCGAAACTGCTCCAAGTTAAAAGAAAAGAAAAAAAGACTACCAAAAAGTCTCCCGAACGTTTCATCCGCTGATTAACTCAAACTAAAATTCGTTCACTCACGTGTTGCTCAGCCAACCGTACTCAAACGCAGACAATCGTATTCCAAAGTACGTACCTGAAACACAAAGGAGAACTTAGTTACAAATAATGCACATAATGGGTTCGTTATTTCTAGACTCCGCGATTCAGTCACGCGAACGAGCCGCCTGGCGAAATGCATACTCCATGGCGCAGAGCCAAGTCGAAAATAACGATAGGGAAAGCGAGAAATTGACGGAAACTAAAGTTAGCTTAGGTGTGGTTACAGTCTCGAGGACAGCGCCCTGAAATCATTGCCATCGCAATTTGTCGTAGCTTCTTTAAGCACCCATGCCATTCGAATCCAACTTTCGTAAATCGCTAGCGATAAATTGATCAAAATTACGACCAGAACGCCATTATCGCGAGTTGGCATTATAAAATCGCATTACAGCTCGTCTTCAGAGACTCGACCATAAAACGAGGCTCTGGTCGCTCCGAAACCCTTCGTGTCCCGTCGTTCAGCTTATCCTGCTGAATCTCAAAGGATCAAGCGGATAATCGAGCAGAGGCCCCCTTAAAAACTCGTCTCGTTACGCAACGATTTACGCGCGGAGAGCGATCGTATAGTTGGCCGAGCGGTTGGACAAATTCGCGTAAAAGCGCGCGAGTTACGCAACCACGAGGGTCGGCGCCATTCGAGCGTCCAGATTCGGAGGCGTTGCAAGGTGATAAATAATTCGGCGAGAAGTCGTCCGGTCCTGCCGCGTTTTCGCGCGCATTCCTTCGGTGTCGAGGCAGGACGTGCCGTTAACTCGCCACGGTGGCGACCACTCGAATATTGTTTGGCGCGTAATAAACGAGTCGGTGTCCTCATGACTCGCCGCAGCGTTAACGAGATGCGCCGCGAGGGCTGGCGAGAGCTTGGCAAGTTGCGTTTACGAGCGGCTCGTAAACGCCGCCCGAGGAGCCCGAAATCGGGGCCAGCCTGCTCGACACGCCTACCCCTGACAACCTCGTATTTTTTTATCGGGATTTCGGTGCCGACACTCGCCGAGGATGGGAACGGGAGCAGAACGACGCGTCGTGTAATGGGAGGGGTCGCCATAACGTTGTGATGGTGCTTTTGATAGCTTAGGGATTTGAGGGACAAATTTGGGTGCTGTTTTTCGAGGATTTTGATGGATGCATGTGTGTAAGGTTCATCGAGAGTAATAGCTAAAGTTTATGCATATCTCTCTGCTTCTTACGAGATTTCAAATTTTAAAGATTTGAATATTTGATATTTAATTGAAATAATAGATGTCTAAGGTAAATGTCTCAATACCCGAATTTGCAAGATGCCAAATACTCCAATAAGTAAGCAACGATGTCTCACTAATTAAATGTATTATCTTCTGACGCTATTTTTTGTTTTCAGTTACGTTAGAATTTAAGCTTAAAATTAAATAAAATTAGCGTTAGCATTGAGGTACTAGAACATGATCGGCTATAAGGACATTTACCTTGCTTCAAAGATTTTAAAATTTCAGTACCTGAAATTTAGAACCTATTTAAACATTTCAATATTAGATACTTTGACAGTTTAAAAATTTCTTGTTAAAAAATTCGGTAGATTTGAAAATCTAATAATTTGCAGGTTCGAAGAGTAAGGTATTTGAAAATGTCCATATTTGCATTTTAAAAAATTTCTCAATTTTTCAAGAAAGCATAAGTAAATTGACTGGTACAGTCAAGAACCGTTGAATGATTTACTCATGCACCAGGAAGTAACTGCGCAAATCACCGGAAACACAGAATCCTTTGCAATAATTATATTTAAACATAGTAAAAGTGAAGTATAATTAAGAGCAGGATACATTAGCACAAATCGTTGGAGCTCGTAATAACGAAATTCGAAAGAAACATTCCATTTCTAAGACTAGAAATGGGACTGCCGTACAGCAGAGAACGAGTTTCGACGTTTCACTTAATGTTATATTCCACACTGTGCGCTACTTTTTATGCGAGAGCAATGCTGATCCTAGGGTCATGCTAATTTCACATTACGTCTGAGCAAGTGAAACCTGGAACAGTGTCTCTGTTACATGAAAGGCCGCGTCAATGGCTATATGAAGAACGTCAGCTTCCCTTTCGCGAGCTGAAGCTACTTTGCATCTGCGCGAAGAATAACATCGAATGCTTTGACGAATTGGAACGACACTCCTTTCGTTTGCAGAGGATGCATCGCAAAAGCATCCTTTGGGCTGTCAGCGTGAAACGCATATAGTAAAAGTCAAAGAGGGAACGTTTACAGTGAAAACAGGGGATCAGTTGAAGAGGGACAGTTTATCTGGAGAGCAACCGAAAATAGAATCCCATCGAGATTTCGCGGCAGAAACGAGAAAGATCTCGCGAAATGCCTCCGAGACCATTGTCGCGCGTTTCTAAACGAAGATGAAACAATTTTGATGGGACGATATCATCTCTCCCATCCGAACAACGGTCGCGCATCCTTATTTATTCGAGCAGCTCTCTCCGGAGGCTGCTCACAATGACGCATAATAAGAGTTTCGCAGAAGCTTTACAAAAGAAGCTTCGGCTCGTGACCGGCGTTATCTAAAATACAAGTTCCAGAAACTAGAAAATACCGATGAAACGGGGGGAAGCAGCGGACGGCGAGGGTTCAGCGGCTATTTTTAAGAGGGGCTCGTGCGAGGGGATCCTATTAACATACAATAAGGACATAATTCTCTGCTGCTCCTGCGGAACACAGGATGCCGCGTGCTGCCTGTTCTTCTTACTCCCCCCTCTTCGTCCTTTATGGTTCCGTGGGGCCAGGAACAAAGGAACTGGCAATTTCGCGAATTGCCAGGAACGCTGTCTAGGATCGATTAGGACCACTGTTCTCCAAAAGTTAGAGATCACCCAGAAACGGGAAGCGATTGCATCAGACCTCTTCGAAATTATTCGTGTCTCGTATAATTTAATGCAGAATAGCAGACCTCTCGAGACGGCTTTTCATTTTGAAGAGCTTCAACGAAACAGCGATCCCCGCGCGAAAGTATCAAACGACGTTTGCTCAGAGATAAAACGCGTCTGTTGCGCATCGAGCACGTTTTAAAATAGGTGAAGTGCTCTTCTCGGTGTCGGTCTCCATCTCTCTTAAGAGAAGAGCGACGAGAATCGAGGCTCGGGACCTCGCGCTTCGTTATCGTTCCAATGCTATTGACCTCGTATCGACGCCACTCTTCTGCCACGGTTCAACGTATTTAACGACGTCGCCTACCACCGTGGAATCGTGTCGGAACTGTCGTTCCACCAATCGTGGAATAATTACTGCACTCCGTATCGAGGTTCGACGGTGTCCCAGGCAGTTGCTCGACTCAATTTGCGATTCGAGGAATTTCAGATAAGGAACATCTGTCCCGCGAGCTGACACGCTTCGCAGAGGAGAATTACTATGTACATACTGCGAACTTGGTATTAGATATACAACAATTCAAAGTAGAGAAACTGGAAGCGTGTCAGTTACTTGGTACTCAAAATGGGTCATGCATGAGTCATCTATGGACTAGCATAGAATATTGTACGGTGCATAATGCAATCGAGAGTTATTGACTCTGAAAGCAATGTTCGCCTGGGTGAAACGAAAGATCATAAAATCGCAGAACACAGTTCGACACGTTCATCGATACTGCGATACGGATCCACGTAGATGGACTACCTGCCTCTACCGGTTTCGTATCGGCGCCAATGCTACGAAAGGCTCCGTCTGCCTCTCCCACTGTCGCATACCGAGTTACACGTGCGCGACTTCTCTCAAGACATAATCCGCAAGAAAAGACAATAGATAATAGAAGCTGCGCACGAGGATGGAACGACTTTTCCTTTGGATTCCTGCTGGTACTATGTCAGAGCAACGACAGGTATCTCGCTGTCGTATCCCTGGAGAATTTTCTGCAATTCATGAGTCGAGAAGAAAACTGAGTTTTTATTAGTTCTATATGAACGACAATATTTTATTACCTAACATATTTTAATAGGTGAATGTCAATGTACAGTGATAATCTACTTGACAATTTTCAGCAGAGTTTGCGGCACTTGAAGCTAACTGGTACTTTTAAATGCAATAAATACATGTTAGGATTCACACTTGAATGTAATTAACACCTTCTCCACCACCATCACGTATGTGTGTCACTAAACATGATATACATAGGTATCCATTTTATAATCATAGGAATAAACGAAGTCTGTTCTTTAAGTATACAAAAGAGAAAGTCTAGAGATTTCTTGTACTAAAACGTGAATAACGAAATATGATAGATATGTCATGGATTCCTTTCTCAATCAATCATGGTAGAAAAATTGTATTTTCCTTAATTATTCAACTGAAAATAAACAATACCTAAAGGCGAATTTAGAGTTTTTACTTTGAGTGATCAGGCAGATGGTTCATCCACACTGAAAATGAAAGATGAAAGCTGGAGTATTTATACCAGTTCAGTGGTTCAATTTACTTCATTAGTTTTCAATATGATAACGAGTGTTAGAATTTAGTTAATAACGTCATCCCTTACAGAAGAATATTTCAAAATATTCGAAGTATTAGGTTTACGTTAATCACTGCAGCTTCATTATGGATGGATTTGTTTCCTCAAAAGCAGAGGGAGGCTCTACTTCCTTCACTGTTCATGCTCACTTTGGATAAAATGGAGATGAAAACAAGCTTTACACTTTTCACAGAATGAATCATCCGCGATGATTACTTAAAGTGGAGAATCTAAATTCGCTTTAATTCCTACATTTTACTCCATGGTTAACAGAAGCACGCAATACGATGTAAAGAGCGCTTCAGTGAAATCAGGATTTCCCGCTTCCCTTCTCGCAAGAATCGACCCACGCGTGCGTGCATTCGTGGCGAGACACGTGACGTTTCGGGAGCGCGTGCGTTCCGCAAATAAACGGGCCCACGCGTGTGCATATCTATATTATTATAGCGGATCTATAATAATCACGTTGGCCTGGTCAGTGACACGATACCTTCAAGCCCGCTCCACGACCAAACGAAAGCCAGATAAGAAGCTATCCGCCCCGATGACAAACGGTACAAAGAGCGCTCACGATTAGCCCAACGACCACGTTTTATTTCAACCTTCCCAACCGCTTCTGCGATCGTAAACTTCGACAAGTTTCCCATATCTGCGCAACTCCGTGCTCTAGCAGCTCTGCTACTATATTAATTATTTATGGTGCCGCGTTTCAGGTTGTATCCAGCTTCTAATGCGTCTGGATAACCGTATATCGATGGAAAAGGCTCGATTCTCCGCTGAAGTTACCAAGTAGTTAAACGGTAATTCCTGATTGGTTGTACAAATCATTACCGAGCTTTCCAGCAATTTTCTTGCCCCGTTTCGTGTCTTATTCCGAGTAATTGAATTCAATAAAACGTTGCCACGGGTGCAATCTAAGGAGTTTTACAAATCGTTAATCGAAAAGCGTTCTAGCATTAAACGATTCCAACCAACCGCAAAGCTTCTTACAGTCCATTAAAATGATGCAAGCATACTTCAATTATGAAACACAGTTGTCAACATTATAGCAATACATCTCTCTTAAGTAAGGTAGAACGAGACATTAGTCACGCATGCAAAAAGTGTCAGTTCTTGTCTCAATAGAAGACTACCAGATGAAATATACATTACGGTATTTTGATATAAACTGTTGGAATGCAACGATTGCCACTTCAAGGTCTTGGGGTAAAGGGACTGTTTTTCTTAAAGCAGTAAAAGGGGCGTGGGTCTTGGCAGGGACCGAAAGCGACAACCGTAGTCAGTCCGAGAGAATTAGACAACCAGTGCGGATCGCAAAGCTTCCAGCATTCTTCTTCTCATACAATATTTTTTTAAACATAACGATTACTAATTATACTGATCCACGGATACACTGCGTGTATAGATTAAGAAGGAATAATCACATAATAAACAGTGTGTTATACGTGTGTGTTTTATTTTCTTAACCTGTAAGAAAGAAATCTCTAACATAAACAGATTAGATAAAAAAATATGTCTTTCTTTTTAAAAAACGAAGGTACAATAAAACACATGTCTATACACTGCTAGGCATTAAGGTTCATTTTGCCTTATAACCACAGACGCAACTATCTCGACTCCGCCTTAGCGCTCACCGCTCCAAGATCCCGAGCGTATCGATCCACGCACGATTTGACAGCAAGTGTCTCCGGTACACGTGTTCGCGGTGATCGACGCTCCGCGTGTCGGCTCGCGTGCCTTCGTCGCGTGTATCGACTGCCGCCTCGAAATCGTTTCAACCGACGTCAGATCTAATTGGGAAACGCGTGCGGCGGCCAGACAGACCGACGCGAGACAGGACGCTCAACAGTCGTACCGGAGAGGGAAAGAGAGAGAGGGAGAGTGGGCATAAATTTCCGATAACGGGCGTGTGCGTCGGGGCTCGAGGAGGATAAACACGCGGCGTGTGTGCTGTACCGCGCGCTTAATATGCGCATACTAAGAGGCTCGCTGCCGCCGATGGGCCCCTTGATTTATTGAAAATCGATTCGGGACCGACGTTCCCGTTGCCACCGGCCGTCTCTCAGCCAACACTGACCGACGCCGATTACATAATAATTACGGCTAATGAATTCGTCCGCGGCGCGGTCCCGCGATAAGGAGCCCTTGCGCGCGCCTCGCGTTGCATTCTCCTCGCGTCACGGGGACTGCGCCTTTTCCGGCCCGTGCATTCGTTGCAATCCTCCTGTACGATATTGAATCGACGGGACGGTTTCTGCATACTGTGGGTAGAACGGAATGTGCTTTTTATGGGAACCTATGGCGGTTACGGTTTTGGAATCCCCAGTCGTGTTGCTCCGGAATTTCTACATGTAGGTACTTGTATTCTCTTTATGCGTGCGCAGGATGTTCGACAACAGGTGTCGAAAATATAAAGGGATAATATTACATGGAAATATTAACTGTTTGAGGTCTCGTTTGTGAATTATTAATTGTTGTTCGCTTTGACTTATTCTACTGGCATTGCTACGTTTTAAGTGTAATATGCCAGTAGAGTAAGTCTGTAAGTTGGACACATTTCTTGAATATTGTTAGTGTATTTTTAAGGATTAATAACTTAGAAACGGGGCCCTGCACGCAATTTTTTAATTCTTCATTTTTGTTAATCTTCTACTAGTGCTTAAAATATCGAAAACTATATTTGTTACACAATGATCTAACGAGAAAGTGCAATATTGCCCAAAAAATCACGTGTCCACAATATCATCTCAAAAATAGACATCAAATTCTCATTTTCAAGCTTATAAGCCCTAAACTCACATACTGTCAAGGACCCAGTTCCTGATCACTCAAGAGTAAGAAGCATGGCTTTCCTAGCGTGTTCACGAAATACTTAACCAAATCTAAAAAAATGTATGTTATTTATATAAATCTATGTGTCATCTTTAAATTGTTCTTGAAAAACCTGCCAAAAAAAGCAATTACATCATAACTTAGTTCTTAAAATAAAGCACATAAAAAGAACAATAGCTGATCACTTAAATGTCTCACTGTCAGCCCTTAAATTTCACTTATAGATATCAAAATAGGTAACAATTATTTCCTAATTTTTTCGAAGAAAATTTTATCGAAATAAATATCACATATGTATTTGAATACTAAACTGATCAGGAATTGGGTACGAGTCGGAATACGATACAGACTCTGCATTCGTCTTTACGAGGCCGCGCAAGGAGCACGGAATCGCGCGTAGGGCCTACTTTATGTACTCTCGAGTACCTAGCGGGATTATGTAGTGACCTATGTGCCTCATGTGTTCCTGCGTGCCGCGAGTCGGGTCCCGAGTCCCAAGTCGTGCCGCGTAGACGGTTTCGCATTGCAAACTGGGCTATTGCACGCGATGCATCCGCGCGCTTCTAGAACAATGCATCGTCGGCTGCACTCTGATACCCCGGCTATGCGCGTTCACGTGCAAATGTAGCGATGTGTGCAGTCTGCACGCATGGTAGGTATGTCGCACGTGCGACTACGCTTGCATTTAGTGGAGGTGTCCTTTAAGCTGTCTTTAAATCGAAGCTGTGGGATTTTGGAGTCTTCCAATTCTCTAATCCATTCTTGGTAATTTTAATAGAAAATATTTCTGAGTTTAGGGATATCTTACTAATTTCTCTGGAATGATGAGTCTTTTTATTTCTGGATCCCAAAACCAAAGTGTATTAAGTCACACAGAAAACAAGTGCCCTTAATACATCCTGGCTCTGAGATTCGTTACATCCAAATATCCAGATTTATTATTTTGTGTGATGATAGAAGTAGCAGTAGATACTTGTACACAACGTATGTAATTTCACTGATTTTGTTAGACTAACTTCACCAAGCTCTACATACCGAATTGAATACCTATTCTACTGGTCCCAGGTAGTGGTGGGTTTGAGCACGTCACGAGCGCATAATAGCTTAATCCTAGCGTTAAACGAACTTGCATAAATAATTGTTGGCGCATTAGTCGTTATCCATCGTTTGAACTTCCCCAAACGTTTCGCACAATGAAGACATTCAATCATGGGAATATCGCCATTGAAATCGCGTTAGCCCAGAAGCGCGTCTGGCGACCGATAAATCATCGCGCCACGCACCCGACAATCATAATTTACCCACGAATAACGAAGTGCGCCACGGTACGGGCGATTCGCTCGCGAATTTGCATCACGGTGAGATCCGTTAAGCGCACCCACGCAAGCGTACCACGGCCAGGATAGCTCATTAACGCGGTTCATCGACCGAACTTGGCGTTTCCGAGTGTTTCCGAGACTTCCTATCGTCTATCTCCCGAGGTCAATGCTTCGTGTCGCGAACGCAGCTCGCGTAACTCGATCCAGTCGCTCGGGTCAGCTTCAATCCTACGCTCTTTCGAAAAACAACCACTTTGCCGCGCGGTTCGTGCCCGAAAACTGCCCCCTGTGTTCGTGCTTGCGATCTTATCCTGCTATGCACAGTGTTCAAACGAGTGCGATGACTGTTTATATGGGGGCAAGAGTAGGTGAATGTACTTGCAAAACGAAAACTTTGGAAAATAAAAATATCTTGATATTAATTATTTTTCTTCTTTAACTTGCATAGTGTGATTGGATAGGGCGAGTGTAGTTTTAAATTACTGAAAATAATTGTTTGGTCCATTATTTATTCCATTCGACACCTCGAAGTTCATGTACAGATATGTGTACCGATCTAGCCATATTTAAAGTAATCTATAATTTAAGGATTTGTAGAATTTTGCAGTGACTGAACTTTGAAAAAAAGGATCTTTATGGACTCATTATGAACTAATTACTTCAGAATTTCAAATGAAGAGGGTGAATAATTTAATGTTTATCAAGAGGAAATGCTACTGTATATAAATTATAAACCTGAAACACCATCTTCTTGATTCATTTCATTATTTTCAGTACACTACTATTAAGTTATACTTATCTCCTGAGTGATGTATAGAATTACTGTGCAAAATAAAATGGAAATTATACAGTATTCCAGAATTAATTGTACAAGCAGAAAAATGGTTATTCTACGTGAAAAAATAAGTCGAAAATATGGAATAAAAGTTTTTGATATCATACTTTGCTTTTAGGGAGCTTGAGTGTTAATTAGGTAAATTGATCGAGTATTTTGGGGATATGAACTATACACGAATTAAAGCGTCTGACAGGAACTCACGGTCTGATCATTGACTTTCTCTACTGTAAACCAGAGATCATTCCCTCTCCACGTTTATCCATCAAATGCCTAAAACTCATTCTTGGTCAAAATTCAGAATCAATTCTTTTAAAAACGAAACAGAATATTAAAAAAATGTTGTTGCATATTTTTTACTTATTTTTATCTTGAATTTCGATCCTACTTTACAATATAGGGTGTCTAAGCTGAAGCAGGTGACCTAAATATTTCCCGTTTTTTTAATAACACGAAAATCGTTTATGATATAATTCGAATGGTTTCGAAGAAAGAATAGCATGGAAGGACAATCTTTTGCGTAGGATCATCTTTTTCAGTGTTTTAGATTTTCGTGTTATTAAAAAATATCAGTAATGTTTTTATGTACAACACCAATTCTTAAGACTACATTGAAAATACAAGCAAACAGTCTACGAATAAAGATCTGCTCCTTGGTCAATCTTAAAAAGTTTTTATATGTTAGATTTTTGGTGGAGTGAAGATCACAATCAGCCCTTACTCAATAAGACTGTCCCTTGACGCTTTCGAACTTTATGCATGAAGTGAAAATAGGAATAACTAATATGTCTTGAACACGGACGCCAGCTACAATTATCAGTTAAATCCTTTTAGTGATTCAACATCAATAAAATGTTACTCAACTAACATTAACATGTAAAATCATCTTCCTTTCGCCTGTAGATTCACCTGTTCCAGAATACCCGTATTGGAAACTCGCGTTCTCCAAGCTGAATGGCTCATTCACATTTCCCAAGTATTGCCACAACGCCGTAACAGAGAGTAAAATCTGAACCAATGCCCTATTGTTTTCATATTGTTACTCCACCAAATAGGATGAGTCCTAAATAAAAGAGACAGCGAATAATCGATCTCAATTCCCCAGTACAGTCCCTTTCCAATTTCCCAGAATCCAGCATCCTCTATCTACTTCATTCAACGAGCATCGAGCGTCGTACTCGGAGGCCATTCATGTGAGCCCCGCTACCGATATCGGCATAAATAGTGACATTCATTGTTCATATGAAACTAATAAGCTATCACGGCCGCTCGCAGCTCTCGCCTCCCGACGCGGCGAGTCTGTTACACGCACCGAGACCGGTCCGAACAATGCATAACAAGCATTGTGTCTCTCCGCTCCGTCCTCCAATTCCATTCCACGCTATATTGCCTTTATCTCTTATTCCGCTTATTCGCCCGCATACGCCGGCACGCAACGTCGCGGATCGCGGGACCAGAGGGGCCAGGGAATGGTAACACGGGCAACATGCGCGCTCAATTATCCGGCTGCTTAGCCTCGCTTTCTGATGACCGCGCGTCCAGCCAACAAATAATCGGCCTCCGCTGGGAAACGGGGGAAAAAAAGGCGCTTACACGGTGAACCTGCGCGCACACGCTCCTCGATCCTTTCCATTCACGAGCTCCATTATACGTGGATGGACAATCTACCGGTTGAATAAGCGTGCCCCCGCGTCGTATCGATCGTGTAATGGATACTTCGGACTCGAGGGGCAGGCGATAATGCGACTCTGATTCATTCGACGGACAGATTAAAGGTTATCGGGTAACCGCCGCGCCCCGTGTGTCTCGAATTCAATGGGTAAAAATCGCCCCCCAGGGGGAGAGTTGCGCAATCCACCCTGCTGGGAAACTGGCGACGTTGTTCGACCAGGGTGCTCCTTTAACTTTTAAACGAACGAGTGAGGTTTCCAACTGTTGCGCGGTCGAGAGATTCGCGGGCGATTCGGTTTCCAGGAAACGTGAAAGTGGTTCGATCCTCTGGGCGGATACTGGGTTCGTTTGAGTCCCATCTGGCAAATTGTTACGTGGGAAGGAGTATAATGAGGTAGTAGGAGCGTACTGGAGTGCCTAGTAAGCGATACCCTTAGGGATCGAACCGCCAAATGGGCTTTTTCCTTCTTGTTAGGAAGTCTATTGACCCGAAACACCTGTTCGCCTTTCTGCATGGGTACTATGGACAGACGCGAGCATTAATATGCTCGTAAATAGTAGCACGGTTCCATTAGATAAAGATTGAGATACATAAAGATTAAAAATGCGCCGTGAAATTGAACGGACTGAAGACTGAATAGTAGCGACGATGAAATCTAAGTGAGAGTAGAAAAGAATCGCTTAATAATTAAACTAATTGCCATTCATTTCTTTTTCCACGAGTGGCGTGCATTACGAGAGGAACTAATAATGGTAATTTGAAGCAGGTCGAAGTGGGTGTAAGAGCACTTGACTATCCATTCATCTCTGTCCTGAAAAACGGTCATCGCGCGTTCTGCGCACACAGAATTCCGCCTGGTGGGCGATAAATCGATAACAACCGCAGTTCACCAAACATGCGTACTGTTTAACGACCATTCGAACATAAATCCGTGTAAATTGCCAGTTCAACGATCCTCAGAAACCTAAAGCGAATCTTTTTCTCGCGAACGAGCTTCAACACCAACCGCTTGGTCTCTCTCTCTCTCTCGAATCGCACGTTCTCCGAGTCTAATCATTACTATTTGCTCTACACATTCGTTCAACAAGCAATAACTGACAACAAGCGGCAAACCCCTCTCAATGAGTGTCATTAAACCTCGACAATCAGAGATCGTTCCGAGAGAATTAAAATCGAGCACCGCGTTCAACTTAATTAATGGATCGTTCGCGAAATTGATCGGCAACGTTACGCGGTAATAATGCCTCTTCTGGAAACTCGAGAGGCTTAATCGACCGGAACTTATTGTCCGCTGTGCCTTAACTGAACAGAGGCTGCGCTTTACTTCGGATGGCTATGTCTTAGAAACGGTACAATAAGAGAAACTGATTGACTCTTTGTGGAAATGATGTGGGTAATACATGGTGTGTACTGATGAAAGCTTGAATGCGATTTAGTACAAATTACAAGGAGCCTGGAGGATAAATTAGTGGGAAATACTGTACACATAGATAAAAACTACCTTGCATTGTTCTTATGAGTGCATCACCAATTTATTATGTTTCGAAATGAATAAGTTAACTGGGAACTTGAATTCTTCCAGTTTTAAAAATCGAATAATTTGAAAGTTTGAAAAACTATGCCTATTGAAATACATGAAAATTTCAAATGATTCGACACTGAATATTTAAATATTTGAACCTTGAAAATTTGAAAATTCAAATATGTGAATATTTAAAACTTAAGAAACTCAAAGATTTTTAAAACTCCCATTTCTTTAAGACTGTCATTAAACAAATACAGAAATATTCGAATTCAAAATAGTTCCCAAAAATGTGTGAAATAAAAGCAACTAGGTAGTAATTTCGTCATTGCAATGAATGGCAAAAGCGCGTAAAACGAATAGATCGGTCTACATCTGCAACAGCAGTCCTTGATTCATTCTTCAGAAACCTCCCACGCAGCAGGACAAAATATGGCAGTAAATGTAAGGAGAAAGAAAAAGTGCAATAGAACGAGTAAATTGCTCATGCCCAGACATCGACGCATCGAACAAGGGATAGCAAAACACGCAGTCGCTCCATCATCGCGTCGGGCAACTTGTTCCATTTCAGCAGTCGTAAAACGCACGAGAAGCACGTGTTATCCTGGCTCCATGAGAGGCATTCTTTTTTCCAGGCACGGAAGGTTGTCGGCAATCGTGTAGACACAGGTGGGCTGCCGTCGTCGGGTAACGCACCCGATGCACTCGGTGCACTTTACGCGCGTGTAAACTCGCAGCCTCGGCGTCAGCGACTCGAGCAAATGTTAACCGGTGCCGAGCGTGCGAGAGTGTCTCGTTAACGCGATATTCGTGTCTGGAATTAATCGGTCGACCCCTGGATCGGTGAACTTTGTCACCACTCGTTGACTGCAACCGACTCGCTAACCCCGCCGTGCAATTTGTCATGTGGACCCTCGGTTAATTAATTTTTCATCGCGATTCGTCGTCAAGGTTACGCGGCCGCCCGAATCAAGCTTTTAATCGCACCACTACACGGCTCTCGATGGAACACGGTACACGCGTAACGGTAACGAGACGAGTTATGAAATTCGCATTTATTACGAGTAGAATGCAAATGCTCGCGAAACGTGCGCGCCAGACGCGCGTGCTCCCAGATATCGCCGATTAGTCGCGCTATGGAATGGAAAACCGCTGAAAATGTCACCAAGGGACGCGAATCAATTACCTCGAACATTTACCGAGAACAGGCGAAACATGTGGCAACCGGTTCACCGCCTAGCTAACTCTCTCTCTCTCCCCATTTTCCTGCCACACAAGCTGAAATCAATTAGCCACGAAAGCTTTGCAATATAGCTCTCAATAGATGTCTAACTTCTAATGCCAAGCTTTGACTCTACTCAGGAACCAGAGTAAAGGTTCATCGTTTCACCTTTCGGTTTTCAATTAAATTAAGAAGACAAGAACAACTTCATCTAATTGTCAACGGTGGAAAAAAAGCTTAGGGAGATTTACTAACGTTATCGAGTGACAAGCCACGTCGGCTGGCAGTATTAAACAGGCTGGCAACAAGTGTCCGTCGTAAATACTAAATCCGTAAAAGCGTTTCACCGCGGTATGACTCAATAATTTCCCCGGTGTCGATTACATCGAGCCCGTGGTTCACGATTTCCATCGATCACCGCGCGATCTAACATCGATCGCGGACTAATCCTCGGTCCGCCTCGGGGAGCCTTCCCATTTACCTGCGCTTTACAGCGTTACAACGTGACATGCAAATGCCGTGGCCACGCTATCGCATACCTAAGAACGACGGTGCCAAGCAAACGCCTGATCCGCTTGCGAAATCTTCGACGACCGGCCGAGTGAGTCCGGGTCCCCGACCACTCTGCGTCGAGAAAACCTACGACCGTTGACCCACAATCGGCGTGTGCGTGCGTAAGTGTGCACGTGTGTCTGTTCGAGCGCAAGCTTTGTTCGCGCGAAAGTTTTGTTACGTATTTCGCGAGCGGGACGAGGCGGCGGCGTGACTAACGATTATCGCTTCGCGACATTTCTTCGCTCGAGAGAGCGTTTCGAATATGTTCCGCGACACTGGGGAAGAAAGTGCTCTCGGTTGACACATGAACGGGACATGTCCATTTCAATGGGAACTCCACAATGGATTTCTAGTCTGGAATTTGTGATTCGCTGAAGAGTGTAGTAATGAGATTGAAAGTAGGGTAATGTTGGTTGTAATGGTTGCAGTGCTAGGAGTAGTATCGATAATTCTAGCGACGGCTTTATTGGATTCTACATCGTTAAGTAATAGCTTATGGAGTTATGCAATTTGCAAATTTCAACAATTTTAAATATGTGAATTTTGAAATTGAAAATTTTCAAACATTCAATTATTCAAATTTTGAAAATTTTCATATTAAAATTCTAAATATTTAGATACCTTTTCATAATTTCAGATGTGCAATTGAAATTATTTAATTTTCAAATATTCGAGTAGTCAGGTATCCCAATACTCCATTTAGTTTCTCAGATATTCATATATTATAATATCGAAAATTTTCAGGTATGCAAATATTCGTATTCTTAAAATTTTGAATATTTAAGTACATTTTCATATTTTCAGATATGTTTAGTAAAAATTTTTTAATTTTCAAATATTCGAATATTCAGGTATCCTAATACTCCAATATTCAACTTTTCAGATATTTAAATATTCAATGTATCAAATTATTTTAATGATCCAAAACTTCGTTTTAATCTCAGAGACGTTAATCTTCTTTAATTTATCGATGCAATTACCATAATCAGGTACCAGTGTAATTAACATCCACCTAACTTTGAAAAATTTTAACATTAACGGAATACTAGAGATTCTAGAATACTGTCGAAAAGTATGTGAAATGCTTAGAGAAAGTGTCAGCACGTATCTCTGTGTCACTAGAACAATTTTACCGGCATTTTTGCGTAAACGTACCCTTTTAAAAGTTTCGACAGCCAGTTCTATTACAACTTTCTATTAGTCGCGCCAGAGAAGTTGCAAAAACCAAAAAAGTCCGCTTACGCAATACTGTTTATCAAATAGAGCGTATACGTATCTATCCACGTCTGAATCGGACGCGACCAGGCGCCGTTCAAGAGGCAGCTGAGTCTCGTCTCGACGGAATACAATTAATAACGAGGGTCGAAACAAAGGGGATCTTTATCCAGCGTCGACTAGGCGGCTCGAAAAGCCAGATAAACGGAAAGACGCGTCGCAAAACTCCAGATGCTTATTGCAAAAGCAATGAGAACGCGATCCATTGACAGGGGGAAAAATTCCGTTGTGACGGCGATTAATCGACGATTGCTCGATGGAGAAACTTGAAACGAGATCGACACGCGATCAGATAACAGACAATTCGAGAGGATAAGGGTGCTCGGGAGATCGAAGAGAAAGCAACGATGATTTTGCTTGTACGTTTACACGAACATGTCGAAGTCCTCGATAGAGTATGAAAAACACGAGTGTAGGTTCGTTATAGCCCCAACTTTTCCCCACCAAGATTCTATTCCCTCGTCAAGCTACAATTTCAAGGTTTCACTCCACTCGTTATAATAAAAAAATTCATTTCCACCGTTCCAAGCTCATTTTCTCGCAACGAGCGAGATCATGCGATGCAAAGACGCGTAAAACGCGTGCAAGTATCGCAAGACACAATCACGTAGCAACAGCGATCGACTAGATTGCGATCTTCGATACTTGGAGCTGGTTCCGCGAAAGAACAAGCAGGAAATAACGAAGTTAGACAGAAACGAGAACGAGGAGGAAATAGTTTGCAATTGCTACGCAACCTGTCGTGCAAACGCACAATAACGAGGGTCAAATGTCTACCTTGTTGCGACAGTAGATTGGAAATGTGTCTTTGCAACCAATGATTGCATTCTGCCTGCCTTCATCCGAGATGTGCATAATTCAGACATTTTATACCGAACAAAACTGACGTTCTTCTCTATCTACACTTCCACAAGTGTACACTTACAGTTTCATTCAATTTAAGCACATATCCCTATCAAGCATTTCCACGTTCATATAAAGCCACTCGATCATGATAAAGGTAAACTGTATCACGCTTAAAGTGAGCAAAGTGCATAGGCTGTCGTGTCAACAGTGACCCTCTTACTCTACTTGCCTGCGATATCGTTATTAATTAGCGTAGCTGCTCGACGGCAAACGATTCCATTCACGTCACTCGACTGCACCACGCAACACCGTTAATTTGTCAATTCCTTGAACAGCAACCACGTCGAACGCGCCGTTATTTATTGACGCCACGATTACGATAACGAATCGGGGGAAACCGAGTCGAGTTCGTTTCCTTTTCCAGATAATTGCGCCCGCCGTGACGAAGCGTTTTTGCAGCCGCCCCGATCGGCTCGCGGAATCGCGACGCGAGGAAAAACTCCACGAGCCAGTTCGTAAACCCGAATCGGGGAGGAAAAACATCGGTGACGCAACGCTACGTCATGGAACGCGAGGATGGAATGGATTCTGTGGGTAGACGCGGCTCAAACGCGTAACGTCGCTGATATATTGCATAGACGACACACCCCCTTCGCCCCTTTTCAATTCGGTCCCGTCTGGAAGCCACGGACGAATAATCGCGGACCAGCCTGCTGTCGCAGTCGACGAAATTTACGTCGGTGTAATTTGAATGGTTCCATTAGGCGAAACGAGAATGGTATTATTTGTACTACTGTGGCTGAATAGAAAGCATTGATCAGTCAAGGTTTGTCAAACCAAAGGCAAACTTTGTTATACATGCAGGGTGTTCGACATCAGATGTTAGAAGTTTTAAGAGATTATTGCACTTGTCAAAATGAGATGAAAATGGAGAATAGTGAAATTGTGTTTGAGGCTTTTTCTTTGAGATATTAGTTGCTGAAAGAAGGCCTGCAGTGGATGGGAAATTTGTCTGAGTTGACTTATTCTACTGTCGAATTCTACTGGCATCGCTACGCTTGACTTGGTTAATGGATGTTCCAAGTAGAATAAGCCTCCAAGCAAGACACATTTTAGATGTACCTTCAATAATCAATAATTCGGAAATCAAGATTAACGCAATTTCGTCATTCTCGAGTTTCGTTCTATTTTTGCTAGTAAAATCACTATTGAAAATTTCTGGTACCTGTTGTCGCACACTCTGTAGACGTAGCTAGCTTATATAGAAATGCAAATCTCTGCTTTCTGGAAAGGATATGTACGTGCCACTAATTGAAAGACAAACTAGTACAAATCACATCACATACTAGCGAAAAAATTGTCAAATTTTATTTAATTATGAGGAGCATCTTCTAATGTATGAATCTACTGCCATTTTTAATTTTGATATTGTTCACTTTCGCCTCTCGGGCGGCGAACTCTGAGTTAAAAGTAACCCCGAGTCCACTCACTCTGCACATGGATGTAAAATAGTCTGCTGTCCAAGGGTTAAACACTAATCATTTTAATTAACTCTTGATATCGTAGTATTTAAATCATTTTATACATAGAAATTTTTCTTTCCTTCTTTTTAAGAATGTTATCTATATTTTCGACTTGTGGCAATTTTTTCACAAACATACGACATACTTTATCAATATTTCCAAAATACTACCGATCGAATCTTTCACCTTCGTGTCAGTCCTTCATGAAAGCTACAAATTTAACTTGCAACCTTCAATCAACAATAAGATATAAATTCAAAATTGAATATGTGATTTATTTTCCTCTACCCTATTGCCACAAATACTACCTATATATTACTAACCGTTACATTCGAATACTAGAAACTCACAGTAAAGTGCTTTCTGATTGAGGACCCATCAAAGTGCACTTGATTTGCTCGTGCTGCTCGTTGAAATCGTTATAAAAATAAGAATCGCGGAATCACGATTGGAAGAAACGCGAAGGAGGAGCGCTAGAGAAGACTGTTTTCTATCATCGTGGTACAATAACACATACCCGCGACACACGGTGGCAATCAGTCGGTGTGCTTCCCTTTCGCATCGCGTTATTACGATACATCGTGTCCGCAGTTATGCGTAGGTTGTATCGGCAAGGATGCAGCGGCGGTGTGCAGCACGTAAATCACCATTGGATCTGCATTAGACGCCCCGAGGTACTCGCTGACTGAACGTTAACGGCCGCGTGCATGTGCTTCGATTTCTTTTCCCTAGCGAAAAAACGAGGAAGTCGGAGAGCGTAACGATCACTGTAATTCTGAAAACGGGAGTTTTCTTTTTCGCGATTTTTCACTCTGACGACGGCAGTCGCCATTTGGATCAAGGTCTACAAAATACGATGAATGATTACGCTTTACCGAGGCATATATAGGTTTTGCTGTCTTTTTTACTGGGTCGAATTGGTGGTGTAAGGAAATGGGACATTTAGCGCGGGAAATTGTCAAGAATTCCAAGCTTTCTAGAATTCGAGCAACTCTAAATTGTAACTGAGAAATTTCAGAATATGTATGCTGGTGATTTTGAAAACTAAGAGAACTAGAACTAACTAGAACACTAAATCTTCAAAAATTTAAGAACTCTAAAGACCTTAAAGAATCCCAAATATTAAAAGAAATGAGAAAATTCAGGGCAGCATGAAGTTTCCAAAAACTTCAGATTTCTAAAAACTTAAATAAAATGAAAGAAAATTAAAAGAAACTGTCAAAATTTAAGAATCCCAATTTAAAAAAAAATGAAAATTATTACCTCCATTTGGACATATCCAAACCCAAAGTACGTTTCCTATATTAACACATTTTTCCACGAAACGTGAAGAAGAATTTTCTAAAACCACCACAAGATAAAGATGTCCGCGAAGGAAGAATGCGACGAAATACTCGAGTGGAGAAAGGCTAATTCCCCAACAGTTTAACCGACTCGAGTATTCTTGATGATAGCAGCACGCAATCTGTTTACGTTACTCCGATTCTCGCGACCAATTACCGGACAAGCGTGTTATACCAGTAATGGGAGATTACCGAAACCGGAAATAGTCGCCATTACGAAAGGCAAACAATGGCGTGGAACGTGCTCGACGGTGTATCGAACACGCGAGCACGGTGGTCCCCTCGTCGACGTACAAAGGCTGCAACGCAACGAAAGCAAAAACATATCAACGAACACAGCGTCACGAACTGTTGCGAAAAATTCGCGGCTCGGTGAAAGGAAGCGAGGAAATAACAAGATCCACGATTCCCGTCTCTTGAGACCGACTTCCTCACGAATCCGTGCGTCTTGCGGAATTTTATGAGATCGTAATCTGATCTTGGAATTGTCACTTCGTGTAATCCTTTTTCTTGGAATAAGTAATCACTATAATTCTGTATCACAGTAGTGACACAGTATACACAGGATGTTCGATAATAAATGTTGGAAATTTTATGGAGTAATTCCACATGCCAAAATAAAATAAAAGTTAAAAATGATGAAATTGAGTTTAAGGTTTCTTTTCTGAATTATTAATTGTGAGAAATACACCTGAAATGAGCGAGAATTGTCTGACTTCGGACTTATTCTACTGTTGGCATGCTAGAACTGCCAGGTCAGATGCAGCGATCTCAGTAGAATGAGTCCGTTCTCGAGTCAGACACATTTCAGTTCTGAACAGCTGATAATAACATTCTTGATTTTTCTCTTATATTGGCATATAGAATCACTTGCTACAATGTTTAACGCCTGTGAACGAATACCCTGCACGAACAAAAATGTAGAGAAGTGTGACTAATTCTGAAACAGAGTTGATTTCAAAAGTGGGATAGGTAGATGTTTTTCTTTGAAAGGTGGCACGATGCTAATTCGAGCGAGAAAAGTTGAAATTTGATTGGCGTGGGCTATAAACGAGAGAAAGCTCACAAATTCAGCCCCTACTCAGGCCTCCAGTAAATGCAGCTACGCTTCTGTAGACAGATACGTGGCGGAATACTCGCGAACTGGTACTATCCGCGTGCAGTGATGCAGCGGGCAATAAATCACGGGACAATCGTCCCGGGCGATCGTCCGCGAGTTCGCTCCGCTTGGGAAGCGGGAAAAACTCGGGTCGACTCTGCAACGATTCGTCGATACGCTCAAACACGATGTTTCGTACACCACGAGAAAGTATAATTTCAGTAGTTTCAGTAGTCCCTCGGAAGACGAGGAGCCTTCCAGCTGCATATCTGATGCGATCACGTCAGGTCTTCCGTGTTTTGCCAATTTTTCTCGAACAACCGGGAACTACAGCGGTAGAAAATTTGGCGTCGATCGAGCAACACTGTGGTGATCTTCTGGCGATCTAACGAGTCTTGAAATTGCGATCGGGATCTCTGGATCTCCGAGAGCGACATTTAAACCGAAAGTCTTCGAGAGAAAGGCTGCCAATTTCTGTCACAATTGCACGATACCTTTGTGCGCCGCTGAGAAGAATGAAAGAAAGAGGCTACGTTAAGTAATAGCACCGTGTCGACACAGCCCTGTAACTATAGCGATAAATGGAGCAAGATAAGTGGAGAATGTGTAACGCGCGCCGCCCTGCTCTGGCTATTAGAAAACAAAAATTGTCATCCTCTGAATTCCCGTGGACGTTTCGTTCGAGGTTAATTACACGAGATGCAGTACCATTTGCAACGTGTCGCGCGGGAAGGTCCGACGTGCATGGTGACATCGAAAGCGCTGCATCATGGTGACATTCTACCGTGTACAATGTAATATCCACCGTACAATTGCGTCTCTCTATCACTTTGATGGAGAGATCCGTTCTGGTAGCTGGAGTAATCTAATCCAGTGAACCTGAGAGCCACTAGTAATGCTTAGAGTGAGCCGAAAGAAAGAAATGCGACACGGTCTGACTGTTTGAGTAGCATCTTTTTACATCTGATTGTAGAAGAAAGGAAGATATGTTTGAGTGAGGAACAGAGAGATGAATTCCAGACATCGAGTGTTTGCCAGCAGTGGACTGTTCTCGAGTACCTACACCTATTATTTAGAGGGAATCTATTTTCTGTTATTTAAATATGGATACTTGTCTGTAAAGAGCTCAAGGTATTGGAAGGTTCAATATTAACTCTAATTTCGGGAGAAAATATAGTAAGATCTCGATTAACAGGCATGAAACGAGGCTCAGACCTGGAGCATTCTCCTTATGACTAATTTTATTACTTCAGATAGACTGCTATTAAACCATAGTCCATGTTTAAAGGGATGTTATATCTCTGACTATAAGTCAGAACGATATACATATGTTCAGAAATTTAAGCCTATGACATAAACTCTACAAGATAGAATTTTTGTTTTCAACAGAAGCTAATGGAATTAGAGAAACCTTTACCCGAATTAAAATTCAAAATAATTAACAACAATTAATGAAGATTCTACAGCAAGATTATTACACACTCAAAAGTAAATTATCGAAAGCGTACACGAGCTTCATTTCTACCATGCATACCCTGAGCCTCCAGAACTAAGGTGTCAGTAGTATCCCTTGGCAAGGCTGTTCCCTCGAGAAACTCTAAATAGCACCAGCGAGCCGAGCGCAAATGCTTTCCAGTCGATCAGGGGCGGTAAGAGCGCAAATCGAGGTTCAAATCTCTTCGAGCCGATCTTTATGGTGAATGACGTAGCGAGTTGTCGGTGCATAAGCCGCAGGCCCTCGTAATATCAATGATATGAATTATCTAACGGCGTGGGCGTACCTGCAGCCTACCAACGCCGACCGCTGCGCCACGGCCTTCCTCGCGCTCTCGTGCGAGCACCTCGCTAATAAAGACGGCTCTCGCTGCTCGGTATTAGGACGATAATACTCGACGAACCGCGCGCGGCCGGCTGCATACACGCATTCCAAGCTGCCCACGACTCGGCAGGTAGCACCAGGTGACTACGAGCGTCCAGGGAGGAGGACGAGGGGACGGCCAGAAAGACAGGGGCGATGGGGTGAGCCGCGGAGAGGGACAGGAGGCGGTTAACAGCGCATAATCGAGCTGATACGTGGGCGATGTGCTCGCGAAACTGGCGATTTCGAAAAGATAGATCGTGAAGGGGCCGCATTCTCTTGGCTGGCCGACACGCTTGCAGAAAGGTAGCTACTTCGTATATCATAATTGCTGCCAGGTGCACGCGCGTGTCTGGAATACCGAGCTGGCTGCTGATCCAGACGCGTACCATCAAAGATGTTTGCATCACTGCGCATGCCTTCGTGATCGATCTAAGTGGAACTTATATGTTCTCCACTCGAACGCTTTATTATGGACCTAAGCCTATGAGAATTTAATTAAATAATTGATGAGCTTTTCTGTATGAATGTAGTGAGCTTTTGATACTGTATAGGGTAAACTTCGTTAGATAAAAGATAAGGTGTTGGATGTTACTTTAGAAGTGTGTCGTGGTTCTGTATTTTTGTCGGTGCTTAAAAATGTTTTATTTCGAACAACGCCATGGATTTTATTTAAGCCTCATGATTTAATTAAAACCTTCCAAGAAACTATACGAGAACAGAAGAGAATACAGATAAGTCATGGTTCTCAGGAACGACCAGAAACACGCTAATGAGATCGTCGAAGAGTAACACGATTGCATGTTCATTTGTCAGAGAAGACGTAACTCTGAAATAAAATAAGATGCGAGTAGAATAATTACGAAGTACTGACTCACACTTAATAAGTCACTAATGAAGTACGTTTTCAAGAAAGCGGATCGCTCCGCTAAGCGGACAGGGTGAGTTTCTCCCTTTTAAGTCGGCGTGCATCAGATACTGCGGAGAAAAGGACAACGTCGAACGAGACACGTTTAAGGGAAAGAAAACGAGTAAATGAATGAATGTATCGGGAGGGAGTCGAGGAGTCCTCGATAAACCGAGTACTCGTTACGCTTCACTTCTTTCAGCCAATATCTCGATAAAACATGGAAAGGATGTCTACGAGAAATATTCGTCCCTTTTTCTCGGCTACCGTTTGCCTTTTACACTCATCAAGGCAAGGCCCCGTCTAGAATTACTCTTACTGCGTGCGTAACGCGAATACATAAAACGCGGCCTTTGAGTGTCCGTGTTTGTAACGACTGCTTCTGCCCAGGATATTTATTATCTAATACATTAGGTGAGTTTAGTAGCCATCGCATATGTTTCTTGTATGAATTTATTGATCTTGAATCCCATGCAGAGATAGTGTATTTCAAAATTTATAAGTACATACTATTCGTGTCCCTTGAGAAGTCCCTTGCAAAGCATTGCCCCTAACGTTTTCAAGGAGACTTCTCATGAGACACGAATAATACCTGCTTACATAGAATATAGAAATATTGAACTCAATAAAAAATACTGACAATTGGGAACTGTAGGACTTTAAGAGTAGACAAGTTTTAACCTGAAGAGTGTCTATTCTAGTACAGGCAGAATCCTTTTTAATTTTCCCGTGGAAGGTATCTCTACGCATCACATGGCTATTAGGGTAAGAGACTTTATCACTGTGCCTGAACCTATTACTGTGTTTTCCATATAAAATCTGTGTAAAGCACAGTAATAGGTTCTCGTACCCTACATACCCATTCGTATACCCGAAACAATGCTTATTCACCAAATATTGTTTCTTCAAATTTCATATTCTACGCGCAATTGTACTTCAGGTTTGGAAGTATCCCTGTAAATATTAGGATCAAGCTTACAACAGTCCTTCATACTAACAATACAATATAGAAAGGCTGACTCGACACGGCGCAAAATGAACGCTCTAGTGATGAATACTCTCGCCACCCGCGCTTCAGTAATCCTCTTACTGTCGCGCTCGAGCCGGCAGATAGAAGGGAACCGCAGGATGCGGCAATAAATCGCGTCGACGATGCCGGACGACACGATCGCACGAAATGAGCGCCGACGTACCGGCGAGAAAGTGATCCGCGGCGACTTTGTGCCGTCGCGTTTTCACCAGACAGATCTATCTGTCGCGTCTGCGAGGGGGAGAAAAATCCTGTCGATAGATGCAGGTCCCGTTCGTTCGACGGAACGATAGCGCGGAACAGCGTGAAAACGCGAGCCCGTCCGAAATTCTCGTGCGGCGAGAGAGGCTTTCGAACTTTCGAAACACGCGGCTATCGCGGCCTGGAACAACGTTAGCCCATTTCGTGAACCTTGTACGCGGACGATATACACGCCCAGCAACGATACGATAACGAGGAGAGCGCGGAGAGCTAAAAGGGGCCTCAAATCCACGATCGCCGGAGCGTGAGATCGAACGTCGAGTCCCCGCGATCGGGACGCGATTAAACGGCCGATCGAGAGCGTTTTTCTCACGGCCCGGAGGTTTATTGGTCGCCAATGGCGAATCGTTTCGCGAGAGCCGTGGTCTACTTCCGGACCTGGCGAAATTTTGTCAGTCACTTGCCAATAGATTTCAATATTCGATACAGGATGATCAGTTTGACTGGAAACCATCCAATGGATGTTGGTGGTGGGAGGACTTACAATGCTAACAGCATTTAGAATAAATGCTACCGATACTCGGATGGTTTCCAGATACTGATCACCCTGTATTGAATGAAGCACAGCGGCGTACACTATTGTGATGCTAATGGTAGACTGGAGGTTATTTAATCCTTCGCCTGCAACCTGGGTAGTTTATAATCCAGACTATTCTTGTTTTTGAATGTTCTCCTGTTTTGTTTAAAAAAATGAAATAATATATAACAGTAAAAACTATTGCATGATGTTCCAGAAACTTGAAAGAATATATAAGAATTCTTTTTGAATTTTTTTTTAACACTAAAACATACAAAAAAATGCATGGACTTAGTTTTTAAATAGTTTAAGTAAAAATAAGGTTGCTGACGGAGGGTTAAATGCTTGATAATTTGGAGTAGAATTTTATTTAGATGAAGTTTAATCTGAAGCCAAATCAAGCTTAAGGAATTAACCCTCGAGGGATATGATGTTAGTATTATAAATATTTAACATACTGCGATAGGATCACTGGGATCTATTACGATAAATGATTAATAGTAGTCTATGAGAGATTCATAACCCGCATTATACTAATTAAAGATTATCATCTTATGGAACTCATCTACCGTCAATCGAAAATAACCAGTAAAAGTATTACGTAACAGGTTGAACTACTTCAAAACTTCCATCAACCCCCAGCTCAAAAAAAGAATAACCACATATTGCCGCTATATTGAAATTTTCTACAAAAATAATTACAACCAAAACTAACCGAAAAAGCACTTTAAAACACCCTTGAGAGTCGCGACTCACAGAACGAGAAGTCCAAATACAAAAGTTAAAATCCATGCTATCGAAAAAAGAATGAATGCGAAAACACTTGTCGTGTCATCGACGCTTATGGAGACGCCGAGAACCAGAATGAAGTTTTCCTCGAGCGCAAGAAAGAAACAACGAAAAGAAGGAGAAGGAAAGGCGCACGGGGACCATTCATGCTCTGCGACACAGTTTTTCGCGCCGGTCAAAGTCTCGCAGCGAGCAGTGGTTCGAGATAAACGGGGCATTACGGCGAGTCGACCTGCCAAACTCGTTTGGTCTCGATCGGGGCACCGCGCGACGCCGTGAATGGAAATGAGATTCGGACGAGTGGCGTGCCCTACCCCCGCTCGTCACCGTTGCGTAATTATTTCGCCCCCGAGAGCTTTTCCGATCCACAATGGGGACGACTGGTGGCACGAAGGAAGCACAGCGAGCGTGTGGCTTTTAATTAATGGCGCCTGGAAATAAACGTGTCGCAGGACCGATTTACGGGACGGCAGGCTGTTGTAGCGTGCACAGGGATTTATGGTAGCGCTGCGTCGTTTCCTGATGATATTTAATACCGTTCCGGGAGAAGAGCTCGAAGAACGTTTCACGGTCGTTCTGCGGTATCAGCGACAACCAGCGACGTTTTATTTACACGCGAGTCCATGATAATGAGCGAACTGTGCCTCAAGTGGAATAAATCTGAGGAGATAGTGGGTGAGACGTTTGGAGCATACCCTCTTTAGTACTCCGATCGCTACACTGTGTTTAGATAAGAATATTTATCCGTGTGTACAAAGCGTCGCGATCAAAGTGTTGAAGGTGGAAGAGACAGAGTGTATTCCCTTCTTCTGTTTATGGAATGGTACAAGCTCGAGATAACTGGGTACTGTTTGACTGAAACGTTTCTGTTTACATTACGCCAAATGTCGACCCGTTTTCTATTGTTGACGCAGAAGCTACGAACATTGGATAACGGGAAAGGGCCGTGTCCTTGTTCGTGGCAATGCTCCGCAAACGTTCTCACGTTTCGCGTAGCAAAAATCGAATGACCTCGAATATGAAATTCTATGAGGTTTGCTGGATCCTCGTGGGTTCTATCAAACCTCGATAGAAAGAACGATGTCCTTTATGACAATGGCTTTGTTATGTTCTCACGATTTTACTTTTTCACTGTCCAATCTTTGAAGTGCATAGGTGTATAGGTAAGATTCATTCAGTCTTACCAGGCTAAATCGTTATTATAATAAATAATAAAAATAATAAAATCGAATTACCTTGATTACGGAATATCGATCTTATTCAGCATTTCAACAAACACTTCAAAGAATAAAACAAAAATACAATCACTCATCGGATTAGCCTACTCAATCACGATCATCATATCCCCAAAATACAGCCTTCGCAAACTCTACGCAATCGGAGCACTTGAAAAAAGATTGCTAGAAAATGTCTCACCTTAGGCCAGCGACGATTAATCCCAAAGAGCGTAGAGAACTCCAGAAGTATCTTCCACACACAGGCCACTCAATGTTCTTCCCGCTTCACCACGTTCGAGCAACACACTCGGTGTCACAATCCAAAAGTTTCGAACGCGCGAATTCCAGCGAGCGTTCAAGGCAAAGGTTCCACAATAGTACGGGATCCACGCGAGCACTCACTCTTTTTCGAGCAGATCCGATCGAGTCACGGCACCGTTCTCATAAAGAGACATCACTATCGATCGTGACTGCGATGTACCAGATCCCGTAAGCTTTCCCGCGATCTCGTCATCTCGTGTGATCCCCGTTCCCGCTGCAGGTCCCGAGCCTACTCGAATCGAACGTCGCTTCGGAGCCAGGGGACATCGTCCGAGCCACTGTACGTTGTCGCCCGACAAAGAGGACCACGGCAGACGGACCACGCCGCACGACCTCCTTCGAGAAACTGACCTACGGTGAATCCTTGCTCGCCTCTGGTAGCTTCATTCACCGTGGGTCTGCTGAATGGACCGCGCGTTCGACGCGTACGAAAAAATATGACACACTCGACACGAACCCTGTCACTTCACTTTCTTCGTGTACGTTCCAATTGAATACGCGTTGCATCGATTTAGAATAAACCCTGCATCGCGTTGTCACTCAAGACACCGACGATGGATATCCTGGGTGATCAAACGCGCGCATCCTCGCAAATTGGTCTACTCCACGGCGCGTTTTCGGACCGAGAATTACGTCTTCTGATCGAACGTGGTAACGTTGATCGCTGAGGGCAGCACAAATAACGTGAGGCGCGAACACGTGTCCCGGTGGTCGGTTAGTAACCAGTGTCCTGCAAGAGGAGTCGCCGACGCGCAGCGAGACGCTCGATCGGATCGTAACTGCGGCCACGACGGCAATGCCCCCGCGTCGACCGCTTAAGCGCCGCCGACGCGCTCAGAACCCTGCCTGCTGCCCTCCCCACCTCGCCGACCATCCAAGCCATCCCCACCAGACAACCACTTTTCCGACCGCTCGTTCGACGCACAACGCTTCTCCCTGGACTCTCCCCCACTAGGCGACGCGCTCACCCCCGGCACGCACCGCCTGGAAAAGCTTTGCTTTGGAAAGTTTAACCTTTTCCTGGCTGAGCGCGCGAGGGCAATGATCGGATCGAAGGAAGCGAGATGGGAATAATAGCGATATGAGGCTTGTATTCCTGGGTATTAATACTAAGTGTGGAACTAGCGTTCGTTTGGCAGTTAGAAAATTTAAGTGGTTATCAAAATCTTCTTTTGTTTCTTTTGTAACTGGGAACAGTCTTGAGGAATTTTCGCATTAGAGCTTATGCTGCGGCTGAATGCAACGTCCAAGGGCACACGTTTTGGAATATACGTGTGATGGCCACAAGAGAAGAATTTGATAAGCTACATTTCCTAAAGTTCGCGAGAAAGTAATTCCTAAGTTTGAAACGGGATTATATAAAATAAATAAAAATTGTGCAGCAAATATTCTTGAATAAAATTATTAGAAACTATTTAATAACTTTGACTTTCACCCTGACTTATCAAATTACTCTCCTGTTTCACATGGGCTTCTCAAGTTATTTCCTGGTATGTATGTTATAAGCATTGGTTATACCTTGGAGCTTGTCAAGATTTTGAGCTTTTCTACTCTGACATGTAAAATCATTCCCTTTTAGCTACCAGATAACATAATTTTGTCGATAAAAATCGACAAAAATGGACTTATCAAGTTCTTTCTCTATGCTCTTCATGTGATCCATTGCATTTGTCTTTTCATTTTTTTTACGGCGTGTACATTCAGCCGCAGAATTAGGTTTTAAATTAAATAGTATGTCTACAAATTAAAATAAAGTTATGTACTGCAAACTATGGTTTAAAATTTAAGACCAATATCATGGCTTTAACCAACGAGCTGCGGTATTAATAAAACACCGAAGTTGAAGTTGAATAGAAAGGGAGTTTGAATAATATCATAGGCGTGGGAGTCTCGCAGAGGATCGGAGGCGTCAGGATGAAAAATCACCGTCTACTCCACCGACGGGGGTGGTAACCTCTATTCACCCTGCGCAGCCGGAATTTCAGACGCTCTAAATAGCAACCCATAGTCTCTTGCTACATAACTAATACCAACAGGCTTTTGAAATTCCCTGAACCAACTGTGCACAGATAACGAAGCCTGGGAGAAGCTCCATTATTCGATGGATTGTCTCCCTTTAACGTGAGAGGGAAACAATGGCACGTTGCCTTCTAAATATGTCAGTGGTCTGTACCAGTAAGATTGAATCATATAATGTGGTACTGGGAAACCACATCAGTACACTCGATTGGTGTGGTGTTTGCAATGTCCGTCTCATTAGTAGATTAGATAGCTAAATTTTGTACTGTAGAATCTCGATTATTTCTGTTACAATTCCTTTTGAAAATCTGTGAAACGAGGTTTATGACCAGAATGAAAGCAATGAGCTTCTAGGGGATATAATATAAAGAAATTAGAGATTCACGATAAGGTAGAGATTCACAATAACAGTTTTACATTTTTTTCGAAAGTAAGATAGTTGTTAAAAGAAAATAACGCGACTGAGTCCAGAAGGAACCAAAGAACGTTCAATTATAATTCAAGTACAGAACATTATCAATTAAGGCTTAAACTATGATGTAGTAGCAACCTACTAAGAATAATGCAACTAGCTATCAGGAAAGTAACTACTTCAATTTTAAGATTCATTGTTAAGCCAGTTATTTCAATTTTGCAGGTCCTTATTAACCACTTCCGCACTTAACCAATCTAAGATTTTACAATCAGTAAAATCAAGTTTATTAGCGAAAGTAGAACGAGTTTCTAGCTTCTAAATGAATCAAGTTCAGGAGTACGACACAGAAATAAATCCAACCATACCATCAACTACTCCCACAATTTCGTAACATCGTCATCAGCCAACAAAGTACGTCGCAAAATCATAAAACACCAATGCCTCCAAATAACTCGTGCTATAATACAGACAATACAGAACCGAGAGATGTACAGCTTATTGATCGAGAATCGAAGGACGATAAAATAGACTTCCACGATCGAGATCTCGATTCATCGAAGTCATAATCCTCAGGACCGAAGGAGTCAAGAGAAGAGCACGCCATCGGAGGTCGTTGCAGAAATAATTCGCGAGGGCTATTGACGCGGTGTGGTGGCTGTAAATTCGCTGCTCGAACGATGGATAGAAAATCGCGGGCCCCGAGCAATTACGCAGCCACCGAATGACCATTCCGCGTGCACACGGTGCTCTTTGAAGTTCTCAGAGGCTGGCCAGAGTTTTTCGACGCAACGCTCCTTTCAGGGACGAGCCGTGGCCGCAACCGCAGCCACGGTCGCGGTGCTACTTTGTGCTAGGTTGTACCTCGCCTGACCTACCCGTAGCCCAACACACGGCACGAACATGGAAAAATATGTAAATATCAGCCCTCTCATCCATTATCCAACACGAAGAGAGAAACGGGAGGAGAAAGGGAAACACTGGGCTCGCCCGCACTACCTTCGCTCCTGCGCCTCACTCCACACCGGAAGGTACAACGACCCGCACCCGCGCTACATCCTTCCCTTGCTGTTTTAGCAACGCGTATCGATTTCGATGAAGCGGTGATTTTTTAAGTAGACGATTTGTTTCCTGGCTTTTTAGTCGGGTTTTTCCTGGCGTATCATAGAAAAGTGCTAATGTTTCAGTAGAGAGAGTCTTTTATTTTGCCTCAATTAAAGCACATGTCGCTTGCTTCTTGCAACAATGGCATAACTTATAATGTTGCTGGTTTAGGGCCACTACTCTTGGAGATTGATTTTTTTAAAATGTATTCGAACTGAGACGACTTTTAGAGTCGTACCACACTATCGTTACGCTCGATTCTTGGGGTACACTCTTCTAATATATGGATAAACCAACGATTGGAGCGTTAAGCCTCCTGAAGTTGCTTGAATTTAAGCTAATTGTATTCACATATCTTGACGTCCAGTTTATGTTCACACAAGTCAAGTTACTTGAATTCAAGTTATCATATAAAACTAATAAAAATAGCGTCGGAAGAAGTGATGCGTGCTGGTTATTTGGTTATGAATTTTTTAAATTAAATATACACTTTTGACAGCTACCTTGACGTTCAAATGTTTGTCGATTTGCTTGAAATTTGCCTAGCATAGTAAATACGCATCAATTAATGCGTATATCAAGGCAAAGAAAATGTGAATAGACGTCAACTTCACTTGAAGCTTGAAAGGAATGAAGCTTGAAGTATATATCAAGTCAAGTAAAATAACATGTTAATCAAACTGGCCCAAATCACTTACGTACAAGGCACTCGAATTCCAGTAACTTGACTGATCTGAACGTGCCTCGACGAAATAGAAACTTGAAAGAATGTTTCAAGTCAATTAAAGTAACACGTTCACATTGTTCAAGTTGCCTCAAATCACTTACATTCAGGCCGCTTGAACTCAAGTAACTTAATTAATCTGAACAAGGCTTTACTCGTAGTGTAAGAAGGTACATTTAAAAACAACGAGAAACAATAAAATAATATTTGATCAAACCGAGAGCAGACCGTGATTTAATCGATAGTGTGGTTCGAGCCTTATAATTATTGGTACAGGAAGAACGATTTTTATACTGAATGACGACATTATCTTGTTTTCCGGAAACTGATTTTGTAGTTATGATATTATTACAATAAATGAGTAATACGTATTATACAATCAGCTGATTTGATTCCCTCATGGAACGACGAATTTATTACAACCGAAAGGCATGTATCAGGAAGTAATCTTGACGTTTTCACTCGCACACATTTCTAATTACGTGACCAGAATCGAACAGGCTGACCAGTGTACTAATAACAATAAACCCGCAAGGTTTCCTATTGTCCAGCCGCTAAACCAGAAGCAGTCGATAGCAGCGAGACTTTTAACGAGCGGGCCGTGGGGTTTTAACGATTTTAAGCGAACCGAAGGAAATGTTCTCGTAACGGTCTCGAAACGGTAACAGGGTTAAACAAACTCACGGTTAGCGATCGTAAATGTGTACGACTTCTCGAAGGGATATTGCTCTCACCACGTAGGTGGGATACCTCGGGGCGGTTTCCATGTGGAATTACAGGGGAGTAACGAGACGCGAGAGCGCTAACTGTAATGACGCTCGTTCGGAGAACTACGCGTTCATCCGTGTCTCTGGAAAGTGCAAGAATAAACAGTTAAACGATGGTGGCGATGTAATACGGCTGCGAGAGATGCCCTTTTCCATTGTGCAATCGTTTTACGTAAGCTGAAAAGCGAATAATCGCGAAAATCACTCGTTGCCCACTTTAGCGCCTCTAAACAGGCATTAGCTCTGATAATAAGGCATCAGCCGCGATTCGAGACTTCGCAAAGGGTGATTCCACTTTGGTGAGAACAGCCTCAAGGATGTACTCCGGGCTTGAAGAGCACGATCAGAAATGGCATGGTGCTTACCTACTTTGGATAAATGCACTTTGATCGTCTTCTAAAATGAGTGATGTGAAGACTTTTAAAACGGGGGCAAAATGTTCTGCACGTAGAGCTCTTCTATATAGTAGAACCTCGATTAATTGAACCTTGATTGTTCACAATTTTTGTTAATCAAGTTTACACATATTGGGAGTGATAACAATGAGAGCACAGTAGAACATCGATTAATATTTAAATAATGGTCGAACAATAATTTGTCAAAGATAATAGGACTAGCTATTAGAAGAATGCTTTAAAGCTGAATCTTGCGGTACGTATTCCAGATAATTAACCTTCGCCTAGGGGATGTTAGGTGCTGCACGTTACTAAAGCTAAAACTATCCGTTGTTCGAGTGTTAAGGTCGTCGTCCTCTCAACAGCATAGCATCAAACTAGCAATATTAAGTTGTCTATGCGTTGATACTGTTTGCCGCACATTTAACAATAGACACAACATAATCATTGACACAGCATTAGCAACATATCGGTACTACGTATCATTCAAAAATAAGCATTTTCATAATGTTAGTCTATGTGACACAGTACAAGCAATTAAACAGCACAACGCCTTGTTCCCCACGTATGAGCAGTAAATGATCAATACATAATCGTCATCTAATTAGCGAAATACTTTCGTCGAGAATTTGACTGCTGTCGAGATGATGTGGTGGAGCGTCGATGCAATGCCATTAAGGCCCGCTGCAGATGGGAAATTCGCCACCGTACGTTGCAGCAACAAGGACAATCCCCAATTTTCAGTTGTAAAAAACAAGGAAAGACATACGAATGTGGCGACTTGGTGATACATTTGCAACAAGTTGTAGTGGTAAAAAAAATACGCAAACATGTCGCTAAGTTACCACGTTCGTATGTTCTTCCTTATTTTCCATAATTGAAAATTAGTAATTGTTCTTGTTGCTCCAACATACTCTGGAAAATCGTCGCGGCGACAAAAAAACGCTTGTCTGCAGCGAGCTTAAAAGTGCGACAGCCTTAAAGTCCTAGATACACTAAAAACATTAACTAAATCTGCGAAGTACTGTATATTTATCTCTTACTTGTTTCATTTTCAGTTGCTACGTTCAACTCTTGATAAATTTCAGTACAAAAGGTAAAGCACCCACAGAACACCTACAAACATGTGACTCTAATAATTCTTACCGAATCAATTCACAAATAATCATACTACTACACGTCGTAATAGTTACCACACACAATTCTCAATTTATATCCAAGGACCTTTCCCCATTCCACAGGAAACTAAAAAATATAATTGCACAGACATAAACCAAGACACCTACTTAAAGCAGCCAAAAATTCCGATACTATATCTTTCGCCATCCAGCAGTGGAAGTGAAACCACGGCTGAACTTTCGAAGGGGTGAGCGCAGGCCAAGCGAGGCCATGCCACAGCGCGGCGAATTTAATTTATAATTGAGGGAACACGTTCTAGATCGCTCGGGGGAAGGAACAGCACGGCTCGGCGCGATATTCTAATCGGCGTGACGACGCGATCCGCAATTAATCCATCGGGCGTCAGTGTCTCGGCGGCGGCGTGCAACGCGCTTCGAATCCGCGGGGCCAAACGCTCGCGCCCGCTTCGTCGAACCCGCTCGAGCCTGTGCTCGCGGTGTATATGATTAATGGTGTTGCTATCAGTGCATGAACGGTGCAAAACGAAGACAAATAGCCAGCGCGGGCCTCTTTAAACACGCTCACCGTGGATCCGCTCGTGTTCCATCGGAAACGGTCTTAAGAGACGCGAGATTGCCGAGTTCCCGTGGCACACAGCCCGAGTCCCTCCTGGCGATCCAATTAATGAGTACGCGCCGAAAGCCGCGCCTTCCGACGCGCTCAATCGCCTCTCTCCTCGCGTCTGCTGCCTCGCTCCGCTTTCCCATGGAACTTCCACCGTTGGAAAATTTCATTTTGACTGTGAGTCCGATTTATGAACTGCGAACGGGAACCCCGTCGATGATACGAAACGTGAGAAAGAGAGAGCCAGTGGCCCGGTGGGCCGATAATTGAGTCACCTTCTGGGTCAGGCCGCGATTAAGCGTGAATTCCGCGCGAATCGAGGAGATACGACGCCGAGCGGAACAGGATTGTTTCGTCCGTTCGCGCACGCTGGGATGAGCTCGAGAGATCGAAACAACAAGAAGTATACGTGAGCACGGAGCGCCTGGGAACGGATCGCCGATGAGGGAAGTAAAAGGATACGAATCGAGACTACTGTTGCTACTGTGCTCCTGTTGCGTTGCATCTGATTCTTTGCTTACGATGGTAGCGTCGGAAGATTACTTCTTGGGTGATTTTTGAATTTTAAGTGGAATGGGTGTGGTTTTGGTGAGGAATTTGTCTCTTGTCAATTTGGCACAATTTATATCAATGTGTCATATGGCTTCCTGAGGAAGTTAAAATTGAGAAAATTCTTTCAAAAAGACACAAGTTCCTCCTAAAAGCATTAATACTGAGGACTGTCGCCGGTCCTTAAGAGACTCAAATGTCTAATTTGACAAGAAGTTTAATTGTAATATCCATGCTTCGTGAATGAGAAGTTAATTCGTATAAATTTCCATGAATTTTGAAAATAAATAATATTTAAAACACTAAACGTACATCCTTGAGAGAACCTGTAACTTACACTATTTCGCGCGCTGTGTCCCACAACTATTTACAATTTTTTCAGAACCAAAGGTAATAAAGAAATTAATTATTCTCATTAGCATGCA
This sequence comes from Calliopsis andreniformis, assembly GCF_051401765.1. Lineage (NCBI taxonomy): Eukaryota > Metazoa > Arthropoda > Insecta > Hymenoptera > Andrenidae > Calliopsis > Calliopsis andreniformis. The sequence goes on from NC_135063.1 coordinate 4,417,854, forward strand.
ACGTTAATCTACCAATTCCCTCATAAAAAGAATATCTCGAGCAAGGCTCGATTTAATTAAAAAAGCAACCCCGTTATCTGCATCGCGGTCGTGCCAAAGGATCATCGCGCTGTTTCCCAGGATTGTTCACGCGCAACCGGAAGCTTCCCCGTCAAAATTTCCAAGTCAGAGTAATACAGCCGTGGCGGGCGCCAGATAAAAATCGCTCGGTTAATCGCGAGCGAGGCATCGAATGCGTGAAGCGAGGTCGACGTGATACTCGAAATTTCATAGGAAACTGGCGGGCAACGCCCCCGCACGTTCCAAGTTGTATCGCGAGTTTGAAAAGTTTCCACCGAGCTTTGGGAACCGTGCAAACTTTGAACTTTTCGAATCGTGCCGCCTTTCCGTCTCCCCTTCAGGGCGACAGGAGGAGCGAAGGGACGCGAAGGGGTTTGATCGACGACGGCGGACTTTTAATTACTCCCGCGGTCTGCAGGCTTCGCCACGTGGAAGCGGGAGATAAGCCTCCGCGGTAATGGAACCAGCCCGACGCGACGTTACGCCGCAAATTATGCAATTAAAAGTACGGAACGGATACAGGTCTTCGCTGGTGTCTTTCAGACTAACGACTTTCCCGAGTTCCGTGGCGATGGACGCTCTGTTTGAACTGTGAGTAAGCTTGCGTGCTAATTCGTCGTTGCTGTTTAGAAGGATGAATGGGAGAAATGACCTATCGGTGGGAGGTCGATGAACTTGAGCGAAATTTTCGCGAGTCAAGGTTTTTCTCTAAATAGGCGAAATTTACGCCGTTCTCCTATTCATTCAATTAGGAAAAATCCATCAGACAAAAGTCTAGTATTATCTTTCAATAGGAGGGAACTAGTGATCAGACTAAGAATTGAATTTGACTTAAAGAATTGATCAGACTAAAGAAGAATAAAAGAAGTGTAATCACTGTAACTGCATTTTCGCTGTGGGTCACCTATTAAGCTATAGGAACCTGCTTCGTAATAGAAACACCTTTCATCTTCCAAATGAACTATGTGCTGTGCTAAAGAATAGAGAAACGTATAAAAGTCTACTAAACCTTACAAGTATAAATAGGCACATATTAGTTTTGAACATAGTGTAAAAGACCCAATTAGGTTTTGCGAATCATCGAGTTTTCTACTTCAAATAAATAGATTGAATAATAGCAAATAAATAAAAGAAACATATATCTATGGTCGATAACAAAAGCTATGCAATAATGTCAGAGTCAATCCTTAAAATGACAGTACCTAATTGGGTCTCTCATTCTAGCTGTTTTTAATTTCACAGCGATCTTCCTGCCCTACTAAATTCTAACCAAGAATCACTACTTACTAAGTGAATTAGTAGTCATTTAAACGAATATTCTTTATAGTAACTTTAATACGTAATGGTCAAACTATAGAGTCGTTGTCAGTAGAAAGAAGTAAAAGTTGAAATATAACAGCGCTGTTCCGAAAGCAAAATTAGAAATCGCCCACGACGCGCAAAAGCAGGAAACGTATTTTTCGCCTATAATAGAAGGCCGATTATCTAGACAAGGCGAAGACAAACTCGGCCCGATAACTCGGCAATAGAATGCCTGTTCGATTATTCGGGAAGAACAGTTCTGCTATCTCGACTACAGGGATTTCTGTTCGCGTGTCGAGATAATCGAGAGGCAGTGAATCAACGGGTCTCCGCGCAATCGAGGATCCGACTTACTCCGTGTAACAAGCTCGCTACGATTTCCGTAATGAAATTCTGAAGAAAACTCTAACTCGGGCTTTCCCCGTGGCCGCGGGTGCTCGTTATCGCGTTTAATCGTCGGAAAGCAGAGTTCGAATAATTTACGCCCGCCGACGAAATATGGCACAGCCGACAATAAAATAATGATGCAATATCTGTTCCCACGGGTAACGAAGTTCACGAATCGTGTGCACGCCGCTCGGGAACTTCCGACAAATCTTTGACCGATGCCTCGAACGCGTAATTATTTCTCGCATGCCAGCCGCCAGGACGTATTGCGTGAGAGTAATGAGCCACGGTATTGTCTGGACGCATCCAATTCGCTTGCATCACGTTTAACGGAAAGTATTACATCGTTATGGAAATACGGCTCGGTTCGATGCACGGAACACCGCCTTGGATGCATCGTCGTAAAGTTATCGTCGGGTTCATTGATATCGTTTTCATTAATATTCATCCCTGTTCCCCCTCGAGGTTCGACGACCGAATATTAAGAGAGATATATTGTTTTTCACGCAGCGAGTATCCTGCTATCGTGCAGCTTCCCGTTCGAGCTACTTAACGCTACAACAAACAGTGCAAAAATCTCGCGATAACGCTAAGTGACTTCTGTACATTTACAAATCGAATATTCGTATTCGAAGTAAGCTAAGCTGCTCTCCGCGAGCGTAGAACTCTCGTCTCTCGTCGATTCGAAATAAAATTACATAAGCTCTAGGATGTTTCTCTACATCGCGGCACGGTTGCCAGAGAGAGATAACATCCTCGATGGTAATTGCGCGTAACAACCGGCGGATACGCATCGATCGACGTCGAAACAAGGTTGCCGGAAGACCTCGTCGATCAATAGGTAAATGGGTTAATCGCTTAGTTCGCTCTGAATGGAGTTTCGAGCGGGTCTGAATCTGCAAAAGCGCGCCGTTAACGCAGCCGGACTCGACGGAAATCGCACGGTCAATAGACCACGAATCACGACCTCGACCCGACTCTCCGCGCAACACGCGCACGCGTGCGCTCTTTAGGCGATCTGTTTAGGTGGCTGTGTGTAAACGCGAGCTAATGGCCGAGCCGCACAATGCGAGAATCGAGCCCCCCTGAATGGAGAGAAATCGATAAGAAATTTACCGCGGGAAACGCGTGGAGAGATCGGGAGTCAATGAGTCGGATTAAACGACGGGCCAATAAAATTAAATGCAGCTGGGGAACAATTGCGTGCGACGTAGTCACCTACAGGTGGCCACGCTCGTTCGCTGCTTTTGTGTTTAGCCATTGTGGTTATTTATGAATGATCGGGAATTTCCTATGCACCAGGAGAAACATTAAGGTACTATTGGGAAAGGTTGCAATTTATGAGAGAACTTCGAACTTGATTTATGAGGAAATAGTATTGGATAATTAATCTAATGACTCAACGCGGATAAGCGTATCAGAACCGATGTTAGTCAGCCTTGTTTTTCGCATTTTCTATCTAAGTTCAAAATACTAGAGAAAGTAACGTTTCGTCTAGGACTAATTAGTCATTAAGTACCAAGGGTCACAGACATCTCCTACTCACCTAAAGAAACCTAATATACATATAGGACAAGAGACATTAGGAGGGTAGCATTATTCTTTCGACTTCTCTTGCGTTGGCGGTCTGTTCATCATCGTGTTTTTGCACTATTCGATGTATTCGGAGTTGTATATTCGAAACGACAAAGTATGTATATATTTGTAATTGTACAAATCGGTCTACCACGTTTCTCACCCGGATCCCAACGATACAATCGATATTTAAGTGTTACATTGACGTGAAATTGTTGAGAATAGTAATAACAGATAGAAGGTTGACTATCGTTTGGGTCTATAATCCCTTATGAGTGATGAACCCTCATAAGTAAAGAACTGAAAACTTGCTCTTATAATGTTCTGTTTATAATTAAAAGAGAGTTTATTTTTATTGTGTTAATGTAATTATACTCCTATATAATTACACATATAGGTGAGTATATTGGAAAGAGAAGTATCGTGTTGTATATTTGCAATTATCTGATTCAGCCAAAACCTAGAACTGGACATAATCAACAGAAATACAGATGAAGATTGTGTCTGTTGAAAGTATATAACAATGAAAAAAGTGTAAAAGAAATACCTATTATAATTGTATAGAGTTTAAAGTTTCATTCAGTTGATAGCAAAAAAGTGTTAAGAATTGCTAGATGTTTATGTAGTAACATGTGCAGCTATCGATGTCTGCGATCTGCTTTTGTTATACATACTGTGTTTACCTTTCTTTTGTACGTGTACATCTTATGAATCAAAGATGTATCATGTGTTACTCGCTGTAACGCGTTGAACGTGATCGTAATTCAAGTAATGAGTTGAAGAAATTTAATCGTTTATAGAAAGCTTCTAAACGAGAAGAAATTATCATAAAATGAATCAATAGTCATAGAATAAAAACAGTATTATACTACCAACTTTATTAACATTGCCAAAAATCTAACTTGATCTAAGGTACTACCATAGAATCTATACATTTTTATGTACTAATATTTTAACATTCAAATTAGAAAATCATAAAACTCAAGAGCGGTAAATTTATCTTAAACTTTAAGACTTATGTTTACGTAATAATTAGCAACCCCCGTAGGGGTTATCAAAAATTGCCGTTGCCGATGGTTTTTCACATCGTCATGGCGGGGTATTGGTAAAAGTTTTCAACTAGCAATAATCGCACCTCGGTAGAACCTCATTGGTTACGATATCGCCACTGCGCAAAGCTGAAGAGATGACCTATCACCGCAATAGATATAACATTTCGTGGAGTTTTCTACATGCGAGAAACCTTATGACCTGAGTCGCCATCTAGTGTTCCTCGAGAGAGATTGCATATTTCATCGCCCCACTCACGGTCTTCACTTCATCCCCCTTTCTAAAGTTACTTTACCCTCCGTAGAGCAACTAAGCAACCGATTCTATAAATATTATCAGAAATTTATTTATAAAGTACTGTATGAACTGCATGGCTGATATTTTTATGACACGATAAGTGAGAGAGCGCAACGACCTTTGATAAACTGATTTCTTTTTTCTTAAATAAATGTGAACTCCCAAGCATGAAACTTTATTCAATCGCAAATATAGTGCTTACGGAAACTACTATAATTATGGTACATGTCACGCCAGAAAGTGACTGAACTTTCTTCAAATCCTGTGACGACAAAAGTCTAAGAAATCCCAAGGCATCAAAGAACCAAGGAACTTTAAATCGTATCCTTTCAAGACGGTACTTATTCACTGTGCATAGGAATAAAAATGAATTTATAGACACCCGTAACGCGAGCGAGGTGGAAAGTAAATGAATGCGTTCCGTTACCCTCCTGCAATTATTCTACCGCGCATTCTAGGGAGATTTATTGTTGGTTTTCATATCTATAATGGCGCACGCGTTACCCTTTCATCAAGAAGGCACGTTCGAACCAGCCTATAAACACGGAATGGCACGCACGTGTTCAAACGCGCTACAGGTTTCTCTTAAACCGACAGAAAAGAAACAGTGACGCCTTTTTTCAAATTTATGCAAATTTAGTAAAAAATACAGTACCTGTTGCAACCAGGAGTACCATGCTCATAACCTGTTTCGTTCCTACTAGTGTCCCATTGTACATTCGAAACACCTCGCACGATTTCCGCTACACAGAACCAAGCGTTGACAGTCAACTATTAAGTAATGACAACGCTTCTCAATAAACTTGAAAAACAAAAATGTAATTATCCCAGCCACGATGTTATCTCGTCACGTGCAAAATTTCTAACCCGAAGATCATTCGTAGAGACGCATGCGCGATACACTTTCTCCAGCTACCTCACGTTTTCATACGCCCACAACTGGGTCGTTCGCTCTCGTTTGCGATAACATCGCGGAAAACTCTCGCGGGATTGCAAGTTTTCCCGCGAGTCTAATAGACTTCCCTCTAATCGTCCCATGAATCTTGATCCTGACTAAAAATGTCTCCCTTCTCTGAAAGAATTCGATCGCGACTGGTTCACGGCGTTACGTACCTGTCGATCGATCGAATCATAGATCCAGCGTGTCAGCTTCATGGGATTGGCGAGATAAGTATTGCTCCGTCAGGGAAATAGGACAAACATGACACGCTGCGCAACGCTGCAGGAACGAAACCGAACACGAACCATGGGCAAGATACAGCGAATTAAAAAAGTATTTGTACATCCAGTTTGCATATAATAAGATTACATAGAGAAATAGTATATTAATAGGGACGAAATTTTTTAATAAATTGTTCAGTTAAAAAAGTGATGTTCCTATCTAAAGAACTCAATGTTGTGTAATAAGACAATAATACAATAATAATAATAATTTATGAATAAAGAAAATATTTGTACATTCATATAGCACCAATTCACATAGTTTTCATATAGTACCTGTATGTAAGAAAATGTCAACATTTCTTTGATTTCCCACATCCTCTAATGCATTTACATACAGGGTGAGTCACGTAATTGTAGCATTTGGTTTTGTATCGAGAGAAGATCACAAAAGAGGTACCTCCATTTATAAAGAGTATTTTGGTTTCTTCGTAACTTCTTTTTAGTGCCTTTACACGAGACAATTTTGTTCAGTGCCTACATTTCAAAATGATGTATTATGATGAAAGGTAAACATATTATGACTTGCAGTAACTGTTTCAGTCAATATATTTATATAACAGATTAAAACAGTTATTTTCGAAACCACTTCAAACCCTGGTAATACCTTATTTTCATTTGCATAATTGCTGTACAGAAATTATTCATACAAATACTTTTCTCATTTGCAAATTATCACCTTCTATTATTTTTCTATTGTACAACATGGTGTGTTTTCAACAGAGTCATCGTGGTCATATGTAATCTTATTAAACGGAACAGTCTGTACTATGACACCATTTTTCTACTTACTGTTATTACACAGACAGACCGTGTAGGCAGTTTTTTGACTCACTGTATTTTCGCGCAACGCGGCACAATTAAGAATAATCTTCAGCTGGCGTCATTAAAAGACGACGTACGTATATATGCACGATACATCCGCGATACTCAATCTCCTTGACAATCAATCAGCAGCGAGAACCGCCGCGCGCTTTCACCGCGAACGCAGCGCTGCTCGGTGCTCTCTTTTTGTACGTCCCTGTCATCAATATCGCGGTTCCCGCGGCTCGACAGATCGATTACCGTCGGTAATTATTTAATTTCCTAGCGATCAAGCGCCGCGACTGGGCCCGATCCATTTACCATCGAGCACCGCGGATGCTCCTCAGCACCTGGCGATCTCGCCTATCGGCTTCCCTCTGCGCGCGGATTAACGACCGTCCGTGGCAATAAATAGCGAGCGGAGGAAGACGCTCTTATTGTCCGGGGGATTCAATTACGTTATCCGCGTGGAAGTACAACGATGATGGCCACGTAAAGCACATTCCTTCGTAAACCGAACCGCGACCTGGCCGATCGGGAGCTATCGGGCACCTTATAAATTCATTTCTGACGCGGGCCTAATAAACATGGTTTTAGGGCTTCGCCGCGCAATCAAGGCGCTGGTCTTAGCGTTATGGTATCCATAAAGTATGCTTCGTGAATTTCATCGGCGGAGGAAAAAATCGGGAGACCGAGACCTAACGAATGGCGACTTTAATATCATAGCTGGCGCATAATAGCAATTATTGTCGGGATACGGAGGCTCGAAAGGCTAACGATGAGAGATTCCACGATGGTTTCGCGGTATTAGCGCTTACCGGCAATACCGTAAATTCCAACTAGCGCGTGTAACATGAGCGCGCCTCGAGTGCACAGACAAAGCTAGCAGGCCTCTCTAGCGCGCTTAATAAGACTACGCGTTTAAGAAACAGGAATGTGCGTTTTGAGACACGGCAGAATCGCGACAAGCTTTAAGGGGCGCGTGGGACCCGGTAGAAGCTTTTTACTCCCACGACTTTGCGAGCGAGCTTCGAACTTCCCAATTCCGATGACTGCGAGCATCCAACCCTGTGAGATTATTCCGTGAGCTGTAGTAGAAGAATGTAGAGGGTGTTTCCAAACATGTGGGACATTCTTGGAGGATAGATTCTACATATATAGACGATGAAAAGAGTTCATATGAACATACGTCTGGAAATGCGTAGTTTTTTAGTTATACGTTATTTTGTGCTGCGAGAAAAGTTGGCTCAAATCCCATAAAAAGTAAAAAAATTGGAGGATAGGTTCTAGACACAAAGCCAATAAACAAAGTTCTTTAGTTACATGCTATTTTATATTGTGTAAAACGCTGGCCCATTACTTGCCTGCACTGTGTGTTATCCCCTTTAAGGACCTACTAGGCCCAGAGGTACTTCAACCGTTTAAATGAATAATACAGTGATAGGTTTTAAAGGAGTATAAATAAAATAGGAATATAGATAAAATAGTGCATAACTAAAAAATTACACATTTCCGGACATATATGCACATGAATTTTTTTCATTGTTTTCGCATCTAGAGTCCACCCTCCAAAAATGTCCCACATGTGTGGAAACACCCTGTATTCAGGTGACTCTCACCAGGAAAATTATTGTGAAGGCTTCCCTAAGGAAAATATTTAAATGGCTCAAAACTCTTTTGTTAACAGAGTGAAATCATTGAAACTTTGTCACGGGACAAAGAAGATGCGAGGGCCCAAGACTGTATGAGAAAACTAGGCAGTCAATCCTAGAACTTCACGTGGTAGAGACATTTAGCAAGCAAAGGTTTTTCTGTTCGAGACTTCTGAGGCTGCGTAATAAAATTTAGTCAATTACAAATTCCAACACTACTTTCATAGCTTGTCACATTCTCTACCGATTGAAGCTTATTATTGGCGGTCAGCTCTGTTACTCTCTAGACCTGTGAATTTACGATAATGTTTAAAAAAGTTGAAAATAGAAATGAGATACAGGAACATGTTAACGACAATTGGCAAGGAGACAGAGCCCGGAGGGCTGTTGGCGTGTGAGAGGACGCCTCCCCGTTGTGAAAGCGGCGGCTTTTCATCGGCTGAAACAGATTGGACAACGGAAAACGGACTCGTTACTAGCGAAAGAATCTGGACCAGCCTATGATTGCTTTCTCGAGTTGGCCACTGGCTACCGTTTGATTCGAGAATTTACGAAGACCACTTTCTCCATTTCGCGACGCCGCCCTGTGCGGCTTGGTACCGACGCGATGGAAAAGCTCCTTTCTCACAGGAAACGCTCGCGCAAATTGGCCCACGTCCATAGCTCAAGCGAATGAAAACTTCACTCTTTCGCGAGGGGAATATCCTTGATTGTTCCAAAGCTATGTTCTAATTACTCGCAAAAACGGAAACGACGCAATTTATTCGTCCTGAGAACGATCGGAGGTACCCAAACGCGACGGGAAACCTGGACTCGCGGAATGAGCAAAGCAGAAGGATGGTCTGTGAGGTGAAAGGCTGAGGAAACTGAGCTCCAATTAAATTGTATCTCCTTTCAGAGGACCGTTGGTACAGATAGCCAACTCGCCGGTTGTTTAAGGCAGTATGCAGCTCTCCCCCGCGACCAGGGAGATCGCGAGCGCAGCTACCGCTACGGGCAACAGCGAACAAGCTTATGAAGTAGCGCCAGTTTTTGCGATCTCCGCGACGTTATGGTGGACTAATTTATTAACTACCTGGGCGAGCATCACGGAACCGTTCCATCGGCAACCGCGGCCTTCGTGCCGCAAGAAACAGGCGCAATCTTCCGTCCAATCTTCGTGAAATGCAAGCAGTCCGATTCCATGGGTTTCTTCGCGCCACTTTCTTACCGAACCCAGCACCCTTCACGGCTGAGCCCATTCGCAGCAATTAATGGACCAACTTCTTCAATTCTTGTGAACAAGAATCTTTGAATATCGATATTTGAAGGTGGGTCAACGTGATCAGGGAGGTGAACAATAATTCATGTAACCATTTTATGAAACGCTTAACTTTCTTCAATCTACCATCTCTTACTGCTGGTAGCCCGCGAAGCTCGAGCCAGCGAAGCGTCTGTCCCAAAGGGGAAGAAGACTGGGCTGGTTCACGTCTATTTCTGCCGCAATGTTGGTCGACAGGCTCGCAGTACGATGACAAGCCTCGCGACGGTGTATCTTATCGTGATCTGCCATCGATGGAACGCGCGCGTAGTTAAGCGTTTTACGTTGGCGGGACTGTCTCCGCTGCGCGTTACCGGTTCCCTCGTGTCCCTAACCTGCTATTAGAAATTGGTCGCAGTTTTTGCGAGGCGGGCTCAGTGGCCGCGAGTCCGAGGGGCTTGACTCGCTGGCTCGCTTACGTAAATGATACGAAAATTTCCACCTTCGCGACGCACACAGTTTCCTTACTTTCCTATTCATTATGTAAATGTGACGCGTTCGGAAAATAACACTTGCTTCATTTATCTTAGGTGCCCCCTCGCGTGGATGAAGGAAGAGAGAAAGGCTGGCTCCTCGCGAGCCAAGATTGAATCTTCTGCGAACAATGAGCCGCTGTGATACGCGTAAGCGATGCTAAACGAGATAGTGCTTCGTACTCGGAAGGGAAAACTTGAAAAATGCTCGTTTGTCAAGGAGAAAGAGTATCCACTTTTCTGCTTGGTGTGTACGAGGTACTTGAGCATAAGTAAACTTCTCCTGGGAAATTAATAGTGGAAGTGGAATAATAGAATGATAAAGAGAAGAAAAATGACGGTAAAAGTAAGAGCTGCAGAAACAGGATTTTGTGATAGGGGATGTTAACTCTTAATTCGTATCATAGAGTAACAGATATTGTACTATAAAAAAAGAAGTGTGTATAAAGAAAATTCACAACCTGTCAATTTACTAATGTCTGTAAACTTGACATTTTTCATGCCAAACATCAAAACTTAAAACATTGTAACTGGAAATATACTATAGACAATCAAGCTCGATAAACAGTCGATACTCAACACACATAACTGATCACCTTCACTAATATTTCCTCCGTTTTCCAACTGTACACATTCGTTACTCTCATCCAACAAGTCAGCTTGAATTCTTCACAATCTTCACAATTAAGTATTTACCTTTCACCTACTTATATCCTACTCAATATACCTCCATCCAATCGTAAAAAGACATAGAAATTCCTGAGCGCATCTTCCACAATACCTATTGCCAGTGGCAGTCTCGCGGCACAAGCAACTCTCTCACCCTCGATCCATACTTCACAGACCGCCGGCGACAGCGTCTCGAATCGCCGAAAAGGAACAGCAATTCTTCTAGGCGAGCGGTAACGAACGACAGACCGGTAGCTGCTTCGAAAGCGAGGACGCCTCGTCTCATTGTCCCTGGCATGGAGGTCGATCCTCGTTTGGTAGCTAGCAGGCCATTCAACAAGTAGGTAGGTAGGTAACGCAAGCAACCGGGTACGTAACCGATTGGTCGCGGGTTAAGTAGCTGGTAGCCGCCACGCGGTTGCCGTCTCCTCGATATCGATATATCATGCAGCGGAGGATCGACCGTGGCTCCGAGCGTGTCGTTCCCCCGGCACACACGCGAAAATCTTCCATCGAGATAGGCGGCCGAGCGGAGCATCTCGGACAATCCTCCGTGTGGATCGTGCGTGTGGAGCGAGAACGATTTGCGCTGACCCTATTGAACGAGCCAGTCAAATCGAACAACCTCGCGCGCCCGTCCATTAAGACAAATGCTTCGCGCCGAAAGGATTTCTCTCGGCGAGATTCTGGCACGCTTCTCTTCACCGTCGACCTTGTATGATAATGCAACCGCGTTACACCGAAGCGCGTACAGGATACCACGATCTAAACCCGACACTTAGCCGCGTCTTCAAATCATCTATTCGCCTTTCTTTTCGAGCCTCGATGCACCTACATTTTCCTCGTCTCAAGCTGCTCTTATTCGATCCAGCATGTACTTTTCAAGTTGAATCCAGTTTTCTCAGCTTGATCCAGTTTATCTATCTGTAATAGGATTCCCAATATTTCAAATAACAGACGCCCACGCGATATACCGTTTTCGTAGCAGTAGGAAAGTCGGTCGAAACCGTACGTATCGCGAGATATCGGGAGGATCGGGTTAATTTAATCAGTTGGAAATTATAGGAACACGATGAGAGGCAACGTCCCGATCGAGATGATCGAGGGAGCAGGCGATAGGAACGCGTGGGCCGACCGTTTCCCGTTTCTGCTCCCGGCGTGGACCCTGCGCTCCTGCCAGATTAAAGAAGAAGATCGCCGGATAACGACGGTAGAAATATATATCGGTGTGGTTTACACGAAGCTTGGAACCTGGACTCCCAGTCCCGAGTCGAAACCCGCAGCCTTCAATCATTGTCAATCAGTTCGGACGAGGCACCGTTACGATGTCTTCGATGGTCGTGGCTCTCCTTCGTCCCGTACTATCTGGCTACACCTACTACTATTCTTTGGCGACGTAACAACCTTGCTACGCAGTCCCGTTTTCCAACGATCGGCCACCTATACACACCCTTTGACTACGTGGGACAGCCTCTGTCGAGGTCCTGGTCACCTGGCAGCCTTTCGATCAAACCTCTCTGGACGATTCCTCTCGACTCTGGTCGTGGATTTGTTAGTAGTAGCGACCGACGCGCATGTTTGTATCTGACAATTTGTGGATGCGAGGGTGAAGTGAATTTAAAATGTCTAGATAAATTTCGTGGGATCGCTCATGATTCTAAATATTCCCTAAAATAATTCAATTCAAATTCGCAAATTCTCCAGTTTTTAAATAAACTATAACTCTAAACTTCTGAATATTGAAATCAGTAAAAATAAGATTGCAGATGGGGAGTTAATTTATTTAAAACTTTTTCTGTGTTTGTTTTTGTATTTGAACTTTTGAGTGATCCTATCTTGGTATACCAGTCGTTAAATTAAGAAAGTATGTAGAGTCCAAGATTCCTACTAATAATTAAAGTATGCAATATTTTGAGTCTGAGATTTGCCACCTAAGACCTTAAAAGGGAAATAACTCTAACCAGAAGAGACCCCACGCAACTAGAACCAGATTCACGAGCCTTAAACCTAGGTGGTGGCGAGTCCAGGTGAGCCGGTCATTACACGACAAGAAATTATGACTATTACGGGCACGAGCTGTACACGCGTGCATAACCTTGTTATCGGTTACGTTGATACGACGATTACGAGTCCGTCGTAAAGCAAATGCTGCACCGGTGCAAACATCGTAAAAGCTCGTAACGGGCGACTGGAAAATCACGAATCACATCGAGTCACTGGCAGCCACTTTAATTGGATTCAACCTGGGTGTAGCGTGCTCTATCAAATTACTCGCCCGGCAGATAATTCACTTCGAACACCATTCGACAATCATCCACGATCGAACAGCCGTATTTAACGGTGGATAATTCCCCGTTTCGTTGCGCGTATCGTTTAGGGAGATATTGATCGAACAAGGCTAGCAAATTGTTCTGATTTACACCGCCTTCTTTGGTGCTTATAAATGATCGCATGGGTTTTTTTTGCAAACCGTGCCGTATGGATCGACGCTTTTTATGAACCAAGGACAGTACGAGGTGATTGAAAATTCTACGTTGATGGAGTATGGGAGTGGTAAGAAATCAAGAGAAACAGATAACTTTTATCTGCAAATATTTCCCTTTTTTACTGCAATAATGACATAACTCAAACACTATGATTAATAAAGAAATGTAATAATGTCATGTAGTGCAGGAACCATTTTTTTCGTAATAATAAGTCAAGCACAGATATGTATTTACTTGTACTACTAGTGAAGTGAAAGAATAATATAACGACATAGTTTCCGCATCACTGTAACTCAGAACTTTATAAAAACAGAAACGCGAATAGTAAGTATCTATATCTTCAATTAAGTCAGTGTATGAGATGCTCAATCCCCTAATTCTGAAACATTTCGTATCAGTATCTAATGAACGGTATCCTGGAAACTTTGTTGAAGAAAATCTCCTTTTAAGGTCAAGTCCCGATAACCTTCCTTCCCTCGAACTAAGGGTATTCTGTTAAAAGTGTCTGGCGACACGAACAAAGTGACATACCCGAAGAAGGAAATCCCGAATCGACCCTGATGAGCTCGGAACGGTGAGGCTTGTGACGGGACAAATTTCCAGATCGACAGTACCGGATATCTCATCTCGTGATACTGTCGCCCGTCGACTGACAAAGCCCAGTCCTCGGCTATATTAGGTAGAACGCGCCGGTTCTGTCTACCTACTTTCAGAAATTCTGCGCTAACGAGCGTGCCAGCGAGCAGCCTCGCGTCGCTCCGCTTTCCGCCGCGGACATCGCTGCCCTATATCTGCCAAATTGTCGTCGGCGAGGCCGCGCATCGTTTTCTTTATTGGTCTCCTAGCAATTTATCGACTCTCTAGCTCTCACCCGTAAATTCTATTGTGTACAGAAATTTAGCTGGTGATCGGGCTGGCGCCGCTGGGGAAGCTGCCTCTATCGCTTGCTAACGAATTCGTCGAGCTCACTTCTTTCGCGACACCGAATCACCATTGGAACGTAATGGAAGCCTAAATATTTACGAGAATTCTGTACGAGTTGTAGAGATGGGAGTGAAGTTTAGGATAAAAGTCTGCAGATATCCAGGAAATTATAAAAACTATAGTGTCTCTTCAATATAAATTCACAGATCACTGACGAATTTATAGCAAAAGGCAACTCGTCCGAAATCAACTTTGGATCTAAATAGTTTTAAGCTACAGCGAATACAACTTACATCGATAGAGTTAATTAATACGATACCTACTTATTATCTGATATTCAGTTTCTCCTAACATTTATCTATTTAGTCCCACAGAGTAATTTCATCTTCGAGGCTAAAGACATTCACTCGTCTAATATCGTTCTACAAATCTTCAAAGAGCTTCAATCAGCCCGATGCTCGCGAGGTTTACGCCCCTCGCAATATAAGACGACAAACAACGACTCTACGCTAACACTGAGAGATTCAATTAAGGCGCCAAGGATTCCCAAGCATAGAAATGGCACAGAGAGACGCACAACGTTCCTGGGAAGAAAAGGAACCCTTCCCACCGCGATTGTCACTAATAACCCCTGCTGTTGCGGCAAACCAGCCCGTCTCCAATCTCCCAGGCCCGAACGAGGGTTGCCTGTGCGTCGCAGCACGTGCCTCCTCGAGGGTTAATTTATTTAAGTCGAGGACCACGCCAACCGCACGAGGTGTCTCGAGAGGGCGTTTGCAAAAGCGTTGAGCTAACCTAATGGCATCTCGAATCGGACGCACTAGTAAACCTTAATTAAAATCCGCTCTAGAGAAGGGTCAGTTCATAGACGGGGTGGAATAGGCTAATCTTCGACATTAAGTTGCTGGATCACTCAATAGAGGGGCTCGAATGAGATTAGCATAACAGGTTCAGATGATGTGTTAGATCAATTATGGATCTCGATTAACTAAGTCACAACTACTCATGATTTTTGCTATTCAGCTTCTCGATTATTCATTGTATTAACAATAAGAGTTCATTAGGATCTTAGTTGAAATTCCAAATCGATTACACGAGACTCTACTGTTCTACTATTAATCCCTAATCCTTTTTGTTTCCAGTTCTCTGTACAGTAAATAATAGCTACAGCTTCCAGATAAATTGATAGAAATTTTGTTATGGAATATAGAAAGATCGCATTTAGTAAGAAAAGTCTAGAGAGCTTACACAAAGTGCAAAAAGTTTATAATTAATATTGAAGGTGATGATTCAGCACTTTATGAACACATTTCCAATGAATTTTTTCAAGAAGACGGAGCCTGCTCCGCGTCCCTCGGGAGAGGAACTTTTGCCAAAGACTTGAAACAGCATAATAAAAAGGAAGACGAGAAACCTGTTCGCAATATTGACGCGCGCGAACGTATCTATCGCAAAAAGGCTTCCTCGGCTCGATCGTCCGTCCGCGCTTTCATCGGCGATTAAATCGGTCAGGCATTATATAAATAGAAGCTCGTGTCATCGGGACGAACCGGCAATAACTCAGATTTCGCAACTGCCCGCGAACTGGATCCAAGGTATCCCGGCCATACTTGGACGCGAGCACGCGACTGATTACTTTAATCGCTTCGCGGAACAATCCGCGTCCGTTCGTTCCTCCAACGACCACATTCCCTCATCTCTTTCACCTTTTCTACCTCGCGGACAATCTACGCGACCAGGTTTCACGGATGAATCGCTCACGTTCGAAGATATCTTTCCTTTAGCGGACGGAAGAAATCTTGACAAATTCAACCGATAGAGAGATTCGTTGTATCTAAAGCGATGAACTCCAAGTATTTCAACCCTCTTACTGTGATATGTTGTAAATGAAAATTTATTACTGTCTGCGTTCTCATCCGTGGTAATTGTGGCAATAGAAATCCAAAGTGAAACCCATAGCAAATACACGTAGAAATTGAAATATATTGAAAGAGATTCTATATACATATGTCTGTAAATGAATTTCTAATTTTGACTCTATGTCTATGTTTTGGACCATGTATGAGACATTGAGAGCAACAATCGACTAAGATTATTACTTGGAGAAATAGGTGATCTAGAATACAGGGTTCTTTTATAGTCAATTACTGCTACTAACTCAATTTCGGAAGAAATGTGGCTTAATCTACTTTTCCATTCAATGCTTTATATGCATATACGTCATCCACAACAAAAGAGTTAAAAAATTTGCGCTAAACAATATCCCTCGTCAGAATGAAATATTCTTTACTGCGTTACGAACGCAGGACAAAGTCCAAGTCTAACTTACACGACTCTGGAGTGTAGTACTACGTTCACGAGCCAAAATACGCAGTGCTACGACAGACTGTAGTTTTATGATTCGCGAGTGGTGGTCCAGGTTGGTAACAAAAAAAGAAGCTCACCGTTTCGGAGGCGACGGACTTCACTTCCGCGAGCAGAGATGCAGCCGGTGAGAGATAAGTCCTGAGGAAGTTCTCCAAGTTGCCGTGATAAGCGCAGACCAGGATGTCCCGGGCCTGTCTTATCAGCAGATTGATAACGCCATCGCCGTAAATCGGACCGAGCAAGTTCCGGACCAACGAGGCGACGTCTCCGCGACCCTGTAACAGACCAGCCCCTTCATCAGTGTTTGCCCTGAAAATATTGGCGCTGTAGCACTGTAACCACGCGATACAGGTGTTCTTGTCTACTCTTGCGGGTCGGGCAAACAAATTAACGCTGAAAGATGGTTGACGATTATCATCGCACCGACGATGAAAAATGGCCACCGTACCTACTACATCTACTCTTTCTTTGTACTATCTCTTGCATTTTGAACAATTTATCAGTGAAATACAAGAGGCAGTAAAAGACTGTTGCGAAATATAAGTATAAATACTGCGGCTCGACCTAAATGCAACGAAACTCGAACTGTATCATAACGGTACGAAAGATCTTCACATCACTCGAAGAAGCACTTGGGAATCTCGCGTGACTTCGAGCAATGCTAAAAGACCGTCTGAGCAATCAAAGTATTCAAGCACTCCGTCGAGAACATGATTAAATATTAATGGGAAACATCGAGAGGAATATTTATACAGGGAAGATTTAACAGGATACCTCTTGGCATTCCTGTATTACGTAACACTTTGGGGTTTCCGCATTCCCAGAAGCTCCCGACGTCGCAGTGCCATGGTTCCGGAAACGGGAAGCGGCCGAAGCATGGGGACAAGCCAAGTAACGGTCCCAACTTCTTCCATATTGTTATGGAATCATGGCTTGCGCCGGGAGAATCTGTTATCGACGCCGATCTCCCCCAACGGTGAGAACAAACAAGGGGGAATAAATTGAATTTTATGGCAACAACCAGGCAGACTGCCAATGAAGTCCGGGAGCACGATTTTAGGGAAGAATGTTCATTCCAGAGGCATAGCTCATCAAATACCGTTTGTTCGTGTTCTTCCGTCCAACAAAAACTTTTATTCAAATATCAGCCATATTTCTACAACACTATACAGTAGGGGGTGAGTCACGTGAAACAAGACCCCTAACTATATCTGTTACTTGTTGTTGTATAAAAAAAGCTCTCAGTACAAAGTTTCACTATTTATAAACTTTCGTCTTCATCACTGAATACATCTCTTCACATAATAAAACTTTATCTCAACACCTTTTTTGATACAACGATAAATAACGGAAATATTGAAGGGTCCTGTTTCTCGTGACTCACCCTCTATTCTACCTTTTATTTACCCTCCAAACACTATCATCTTTTATCTCTCCCCAGTCTCAACAATTCTTCTCTTCAAAAATCTACAACACGTTCTTCGACTTCAGCAAAGAATTTCCCCATTTTAGTCTCATCACCAGGCGAGTCAGCGACCATCGTGGATCCTCTTTCTTATCACCGTGTCTTCAAAGTGTCCCTGATGTCTGTCCAGGCGGATCGAGGAGGAGCTGGGTCTTTTTCATCGCTGGCTATCGACGCTGCAACGGAATGCAAACTTCGGCGGTTGGCCGAGACTGTAAACTAGATAGTTCCGAGCAGAATCAGCTCGTTGTTCGCGGAACGGCGTCGTAGCGTCAGCGAGGCTATCTGGTCGGATCGTTTTGCCCGCCGGCGAACGAATACCAAAGCGGACAAGTGGCGCGCGTCGTCCCCGAGGGCGATGTGGGTGCATTATATCGGGTCGCATCGTTGCACTGGACCGCATAAACATCGGAGTTTAGTGAGGCCAGGACGCAGGGGAACGCCGCGATGTAACCATTATACGCGTGTGCTCGATCGCCCACGTGTTTCCGCCCTCATCCTGCAGCCGCGCTGTGGATCCTCAGCAGGCACTTCAGTCTTCGCTGTGAGACCGTTCCCCCGAGCGAATGATGCCGAAATTTTGCAACAGATACGACATGGAGACTTATGTATCCGCTTTTGTTGAGAAAGTGGTTCTTTGGCAGAGATAGGGGTACATTTTTCTGTTTAGCAATACGACGTGAGATAAACTGTTGCGTGCAGATGATAGAAGAGAGGTACTGTGGCTCACCAATTCGTTTATATACATATTATGTTTTTAGAATATAAAGACGTTGGTTGTTTGAAAGCTGAGATTTATTACTTGATATCTTTTGATTTACAGCAAATAGAATTTTAGATTTCTAAGATTTAATTATTGCCAGGTTTAATCTCTGGTGAGCATGTAAAGGAAATGTTAATTAGTTTCAGACATGACTTATATCTGTTTTATCTTCTTCAGTATTGGTTCCCACGCTCAATTTGTATTCAGCTTTCTCAATTTTAATGGAAAGAAATAAGCTTATTTTTAGAATTTGAACATGTGAATAGATATACTTAATAATCCTTCGTGAAGAGAGTCGTGAGTTAATTAAAAACAGAAAGACGATGGGTAAGCATATCATACGCCACAGCGCCTGAAACGACCGCACTTTCAATTTGTAATGTCCCGATTACACAGATCAAGCGACTGTTACCAGCTCGTAAACAAGTAGTATAAATCAGCTATTGTCTCGCGTCGGCCAGCTCAGTGAGCATCAATAATATCTACCGCTCGAACGCATCCCTGGGGGATACGCCGATGGGAATAATAGGGCTATTCTACTGCTCGTCACTGCCAATATTTGGCCCCGTCGAAATTTATGGGAAAAGGGTAAGTCGGTGCATAAAAGCCTCGTTAGGGGATAGGCCGACATCCCTGCAGGGATTCGAGGGGGATGAAAACTGCCGCGTAGGCCAGGCTCGCGCATAAATTAACCGCTCACGTGCTGGACGGTTTTAATCGTCCACCTTATGGACTCGCGTTTGTTTATTAATGCGTTTGCTCGCATGAACAGGCGCAGCCTGATTTACCGTCACGTGTTTATGGTTCGGTCCGCTGACGTGGAGTGATTTATTCCGCGGAAACGAGACGCGGGACAGTTTAACGTCTTTCTCGGAGCCGCGAAACAAGCTGTACCAGCGCGACACGCTAACGTATTTCTAGATGTTTCAATGTTCCACTTTGTACCAGCCATTTGCATGCAGGTTTCCGTCGTTATCGGCAACCTTTCTTTCCCTTTTATCTTGTCTCGTCGCTGAACTTTGTATTTACAGGATTACCTCCGTACTCGATGTTACTTGATATCGGCTGGGAGGACTGTGGGAAAAGATCTCAGGGTTCTATTTCAACCCCTGAACGAAGAAGAATATAATTTTCTCCTTTCAATACTCATCATGAACTGTATTTTGTGAATTTTATCGCGAAGACAATAGAGAAATATCAAATACAAAACTTTACTAGTAAAGTGTGAGTAACAGAAGTAACTTTAAAAATCCCAAGGTACTCAAAAGATTTTATTCTCAATTAAAAAGAAAATTAGGATTCTCACAATTCAACTTTCAAACAAATATTTTTCTTCTATACAAAAAAAACTGATATAACAAATCTGAAATTTATTCGCTCACCCTCGGTCACAGCAAACTTCGAATCGACACTCGAATGACTAAAGACCCTCCAATCGAGTTCGTTCACATCCCCACAGCGACTGCATTCATTAAACCGCGCTGAAGTCAGACAGAGAGGTGGGGAAGAAAGTCAGTCGAAACTGTCGGCACTACAAAGCCGAGAGCCGGCATAGAAAGAACGCGAGGAGAATTGGGACGTCAGAATCGCAGCAACCCCGCGCCTTTTGCATGCGCTGACAGCAAAGCGTTCCGCCCGCGGAATTGAAATTGAGCAAGAGTGCCCGCGCGCCATAGGGTGGGCCTTGATTAGCCTCTTTGTTTAACCGGTCGCTTTGTTTAATCGCGTCCCGTTATTCTCGACCAAGGTTTCCTTCACGCCCACCAATTTGCATTTCGGCTGGCCGAATTTCAGCTCGCTGCGTTCAGCCGCCCCCCGGGGGTGCGAGCCAGGATACGTTCAGCCATGAGTGAAATGAAAATTACGCGGAAATTCAGTGACTGGACAGCTTCGACTGGAAGTCGACCTTTCTCTGCCCTGCTTTGAGTTTTTAAAATCTGAATTGTTAATTATGACTGGGTGGAATGTAACACATTACCTATAAACGGATTCATCGTGCAGGAAAATGATAAAGCGGTCAATTGAAGATGTAAAAACGAAAAAAGCAAAGTGTAGGTAATATTGCAAAATAGATAATACACGTACCAATTTTTTCTGTTTTTTTTTTTACCTGATTCTACCGCTACAATACTTCTCGCAGGTTAGGTAACACACCATAGATTGAAAGCGAAGTATTTAGGTGATTCATAGAGACACTTCGTAGTAGAGTAATATCTATGATATCAAAAGAGAAGTTGGAAGAATTTTCAGGTTTGTTAGAGTCACAAGAACTATTCTTAAATGCCACTATACTAGACTTCAAAATAATTCTATAGCTTTTGGAAATAGTATCAACATACATACGTACCTACAAATGGAAATCTAAAAAAGACTATGTCCATCAGCATAACTGAAAGAGAAATCCAATCAAACATAATCTGCAATACTTCTACGTTTATCTCGTCCAGAGGAGTGTTACTGGACCCTAAAGGCCGAAGCACTATGTTTTATCGATGTAAAATGGTCCTCTGGACGATATCTCACTCAGAAATGTTCGATCGGTACTCAGCCAGGTTTCGCAACAGTCTAATGTAATCTCGGGGAAATTTGTCTCGGCGTAACGCGATTGCAGCTCGAAAAGTCGAGACCATGGGAATCTATGGTGATCATAATGGAAACAATGAAACGCGACGGCAAGAAATAAAGAGGGAGTAGGAACAGACGAGATGCGGGGCAGAGCGGGTTAGCATTTTTCTCCGTCGAAGAATAATACAGATCGTGAAAACATTTGTTACACGATCTGCCCAGCCAATCAGCCAGACGTCCGATCCATTCTCCGAGATGCGTGTCTGTGCAATAGAATATAATTTAATACATTTATATAACTGACGGGTTATCATTCTGCCTGGCGTGGCTGACACCTTCTTACGTGGCCTCTATTCACTTCGGGCTTGTGGCAAATTCACGCCCGCCAATTCTGTGAAAAGCTTCCCAAATGTAACGCACACTTTTTAAGGTATTTCTTAGGTAACTATGTTGGTTAACTGAGAGTTCGTTACTAAACAATGAATACAAAATTGATATGATACTATGTAAATTGTAATGATGACTTTTAACACTATTTAGGTTTATGAAGAAAAGGTAAATTTTAATATAATAGTTAAAATATGAAAATAGGAGGTAGAATTGAGTGTTTAGTTACAATCGACTAGCTTCATTGCAATTGATAGATAAATTTTTACATAAATCTATTTTTTCATTAACGATTACGAAATAACTATGCGGACAGTTTTATTGAAATTAATATATTCGCTTCATAACATTTCAATATAACCTCATTTCAATTTTGGTAATGTTCTCTAACATAGTTTTTCTGTTTCAGGCATAGAAGATAGCTGAAAGCATTTTTTCAATTCTACTATATGTGACAGTATTAAAATGTGTCAACTTTTATTAATAATTTCTCAATAACTACAGTAAATGGATTTCATATTTTGAATAGAAGTTTTTGTAATCCAAATTAATGGTCCTCAAAATTTGAACGAAGTCTGAACGATTGCGTTTACCTGAGAACTACCTTAATTAGTTTTTACTGATTCATGGAACTCGACAAATCGAATACATCATTTTCTTTTGGTAGCGTAGGCACAGTGTCTTGCGAGATATTAATAATTAAAATTGCTCAGTGCGCTTTATCTTAAAAATTCTAGAGATATGAAAATTTTCACACTTTTAAGTATATAGTGTTGAAATTATCCAATCTGTTTTATTTTTTATCGTGTCGTTGTGCAGTAACTACCAAAAAGCCAACTTACTTCAAATAATTTAAATCAGAATTTAAAGACAGTTCAAGATATCTTAGAACAGTCTTCAGTCCAAAGAATCTTCAGTTATACAAAAACTATATTAATTACACCTGGATATTCGCCATATATCGACCCAGCAAAGCGCCACATCCAGTTAGCCTCCGCGTTAAGTCTGCTAAACTTTTCCGCCAAGTCAACCGATAGCGAGAAACAGGAAAGGCGAGGCAACGGGTCAGCGTCGCAGATAAGAAGGCACCATTGTGATACAGCGACACGAATCGAGGGATGTTATCTTAGATCGGCTGTCCTGCGGAACTTCGTTAAAGGCGGCGGGAAGGTACCGTGGACTCGGCCGATTGTGAAGTACGGGCAACTTCTGTTGCGGCGGCCGATATAGACTACTTTCGCCAATATTTCCTCGGCGCTCGTCTCGTTAACCGTTTGTTGCCAGAGAACGGTTTGTGTTCACGGTGACGCAGCGTCCCCGGTAATTATCGAAAAATGGCCGCGTACGGATCGACGTCGTTAATTAAATCGGCGCGCGGGCTCGAGGAAAGCCATCGGAAGCGAGCCAGCGGACCGAACGACGCTGGAACAGTTGCACAATACACCAGAAGCGCTCGCGATATCCATCAATGCTGCGTTGTTTAGGCTTACGATAATGCAACGGACCACCGAGTCCGTGAGTCAAAGGAGAGAGTTTCTCGAGCGAGACGGAGCGCGGACCGCGGACCCAGAAAGAGGAGACAGCATGGAAACGCGCATTAATCAATCTACCCGCACGTGGAAACCCGCGCTTACACGATCAACTGCCTCTCGCCCCGACCGCCGATAAACCTTGGAAATTGTCTAACGACGCACGTGAAACTCCTCGCGTTGTCATTTTTTTCATCGAAAGAGCGTGCTTGGGCACTGTTTAACGGTGATTATAGCCTTTAGGTGAGATGGATATTTGCTGGCGAGCTTGGGTCTTTCAGAGAGATATTAATTCTTTGGGTACACCGAGAGCAATTCTTAACACGTTCCGTGACACGTGTACCGTTCTTGGTACACGCCTAAAACTCCGTAAATTGCTGTTCACGCCCTATCACGTAAGACATCTGTGCTCGGTTAACGTCGAGCTGCATGGCTGGCAGTTTTGAGATTTTGCGTCAGTTTCATCTCGTGTACGTGTTAAGTATAATTGCAGAGTTCTGGTGGAAATTTGTAATTAATTTTGTATTGTTGATAGAAGAGAAGAGATCCAGTCTGAAGCCATTGAGATCGTTTCAGTAAGGGAATTCTTTATAAGTAGCAGGAATCTCTTTGAGCGCGGTGCTGGTCTGACTCTCACGGGTAGTATCTACTTAAGACATAGTGACTCACATAGATATACAATGTATATTCGTTCACATGTAATCAGATCATTAGTCACAGTTATTACATTCAACTTTAGTCCACATTTCTCAGTTGTAATACAAAATGTGACGTATCTTTAGGATTTAAACAGACGTGTAAATAATCTTTCGTGAACAAATTTGTAAATTATTGTACAAGCTCTCACAGTACAAAGTATTCCCCAATTACTAATTTATCGAAGCATGAATATGTAACCCTTTCTTCGGAAAACACCTAAATACTCTTCTCAATATTCTATTCTCCTCAACTCAATCAAAATCAAAACATTCCCTAGGTTCTATGTCATAACTTCCCCTTATTACTTCACCTATCCTAAATGTAAATGACCCAATATTTGTACACCATCTACATATTCACGAGACCCTAGAGATTCTCCAGAACCAAATGCATTCCAATTACCCCGTTAAAGAGTACGCCGACCCCGAGCAGAGAGGCTAACAGATCCCGCAACAAGTTTATATGTCACCGTGATATTTGTATCTAAAATTGATTCCTTATCTCGGTTCCACGGCAACGGTCCTCCGTCGATGGAACAATGCTCGGCTTTGGAGAACGCAGAGGGCGACGCGGCTCGATCCCAGGACGAGCGGCGCGGCGCGGCGCAATCGTAATCGTGCAACGACGACTCAATCCGGCCGCGGTGCATTCCAAGGATTTGTTTCCACTCAGATTACAACGGCAGATATCGGCGACAACCAGCCGATATTTCATGTTAGAAACGGCCACCAATGGGCGCCGTTAATTCCGCCAGGTTCCACGCTGCCACACGCGGAAGACGAGTGTGCGCGCGCGCGCCATCACGAAAAATTCTACCGCAACGTCGCGCAGGATGGGGTCGTTGATATCTGTCAGAAGACAAATGACTGCTGCGACGAGCCGACTCGAGAAAGTTTGACGAGGTCAGAGATCGCGCTTCCTAATGTCTATTGATTTAGATCCTCGAATCGGGACGGGTAATTAATAATTCGACGCGACGCAAGAGCTTGAGGAGCTTAAGTATTATATAGGTTGAGCTATCGTGTAGATGGAGTGTCTTTCAAAAAGGCAGATCGTGTCTGAGATTAGCAGTGTGGCAATTGGATAGGAATTTATTGGATTTAGTTATTATGGTGTTCATTCGTAGAATTCTTTCAATTTCGAATTTACCATAATGTGTGTGGGTACCATTTTTAAGGCTCATTCATTTATTCATTCGTCGTTCTATCACTATTCATTTGTTTGACTTGTTTGACATATTCATTAGAAAGTGTCAATTAAGTATACGCAGTATGCATATGTTCAATGAGGAAACACTGTGTTATTCAGTGTTTGAAATTTCTATTTATAAAGAACTATGATTATAGCGTAAGTTCATATTGCGAAGGGTTAATGAATCATGTAAGGTTACACACTGATCATTACACCCTCGACTACGATCGTATCAATCTTCGTTCCATCCGAATTTAATTGCTCGCCAGCAATTAATTCGTTCCCCTTCACAGAGGTGCTCGGAACAACATTGTAACAAGGGTTTCACGAACTCGCAGATCACAGGCCTCGCAAAAATCGCTGCCCCCGAAGCGAGCCTATTACCAACCACTCCGACACGTGACTAGAGATTGCGTTAGCCGACGAACACGAACACCGCGGCGGTAATAACCGAACGATCTCGGTATCATTGAGCCGAACACCTCGAACCTCGATGGCGGGGGAAGAGAGAGGGTCGATAGGACACTGATGGGATACTCCAGAGAGCAAATCGTTTAGCTCTAATTACATTTCCCGTCGAACGAGGAGGAAAAGGGACTCGAGCGTTCGAAGGAAAGCGCCGACAAATGGCGTCATGCTCGGGTTGGAATGCTCGGTGGTGTGTTATCGGTGGTGGTATCAAGAATCCGCGGCTAGAACGCTGGCGGACTTTCGCGCGAGCGAGCGAGCGAGCAAAGAAATCGGTGTCTGCGCGGGTCGCAGCGACGGGTCACGGCTGCGGCACCCTGTATATAGGACGGTGACGTCACCGCCGCGGGTTACCTACGAGTGCAGAGCGTATAAAATGCATCCGGTGGGTGTGTCGCTCCCATACCCTTTGTGACTCTGACTGGCGCTAGGAGCGACGAGGCCGCGCTATTACAAACGCCGCCGTTTAACCGCCGCGTAAACGACCGGACCACGAAAGGGAAGGTACGATCGTGCGGGCCTCCGACCAGATCCCATTTTGTCAGCTCTCCCAAGCCTTTAAATCGTCCGAGCTAAGCGCTCGAAACGACCGATTTAAATGGGCTCAAGCTACACTCTCGTCTTTCTTTTGAGACCAATTTCAATTTAGCGAATAAGTTAAAACGGGAATCCTCTCAATGTATAGGACAGCAAGACCAATTTAGATTCGGCAAATAAGTTAAAGTAGAACCTGAATCTTCTCAATGTGTAGGACAGATTGAGAAAAGGGATGGAAAGCTTTGTGAATCCTCCTGTAAAGTGAAAGTACAACAAATATTTACTCTAAGTTTTGAGTGGTACATGTACGTGCAAAGAAAGGTACACAGGGGCTCTTAGTTTAATGAGTTATTATCGGAAATGCGTTCAAATTCTCAAGCACGAGGAAATAAAACGATAATAAATTACGTTTCTACGTAAACTGTTCATTTGGCGGCTGTGGCTAATGACATTAATCGAACATCGAAACAAATAGGAGAAAGTCGTACAGATAATAATGGAAACGCGACAGATCATACGAAACGCTTATTTACCGTCTGATATCGTTCAGCTCTCTCCTCTGAATCGAAAAATCGCCTTGCACGGTGCTCGAGCAGGCTGACAACCATGCATGGAAAACAAGACGCGGAGTGGAGAAAAAAGGGATTCGTAATAACTGTAATTCGAGCGACACGTTTCACGGTACCGACGACATTACCAATTATGCATTTAATATCGCTCGTAAGGAAATCAGTCTACGATTTCTGCGGGCGAAGATAAATCCGGCGGCAGTCGTCCGTTAGATAGACGCTGCTATTAAGAAAGCTGACCAGCAGGGGTAAAATTATGACTGAGCATAGATGTTTAGCGAGTCAGGAAATTTCTAAGATTTATCGAGGCGGATTTTGCGTAGTCGTCAAGTATCTCATGTTCGTGGAACCTGATCCAACGGCATTTAATGGGAAGACGATTGTTAGGAATCGATCACGAGAAAAGTGGAAAAGATAAACTCTTCAAGACTTGTAATCTGAGTTTGGAACTGAGACTGAGACAGGGTATTGCTAAGATTGTAGGTTTGTACCCAAAGATTCTACATACGACTGATATTGAAGCTAAGACCATAAAGATGAAATTTAGCAAATATTTGACAAAAATTGTCCAAGTTTCAGTCATTCAAATATTCAAAACTTGACTTTCTCAAATTATCGAATTTTTCAGATCTTTAAAAACAAGTCTATCTCTATCTCAGCACAACCCTAGACCACAAACACTTGCCTCCACATTTCGAGAATCCACGCCTAGTCTCCAAGTTCTCTAGGAAGCTTGTCCGCGCACCCCGTAAATCACCGCGAGCGAAACACTGCGATCCGCGCGCGTTGTGCAACGCTCCATCGTGCGGTAACAAAGTCCCCCCCGTGATGAACGAGTACACCGTTCGCAGGAGTCGGATTTCCTCGGCGAAACGCGATTTTCCGCGGGGCAAGATGCACACAGCGCTCGCGGAGCCTGTTGGCCCGAGCTGAAAGGAGGAACAGAGGAGAGGAAGCGGCTGGGAGGACGGGCGAGGGAGTAGCAGAAGAAGAAGAGGAAGAAGAAAGCAAAGACGAGGAGATAGACTTTCACCTGGGCTCGCCACAGCGATCACGAGGGATCGAGCGTGCTGCATAAAAGAAAGGATAGACGCCGCCTGGAGATCCCTCGGCCGTTGAAACGGGGATCGCGCGCAAATGAAATCCCTCTTGCTTTCGAGCGCGGAAACGTCCCTTCCGGCGACTCGTAGGTGGAACCTTGGATCTCTCGATGCCCGTACCGATCGACCACAGGAGCAACCACCTCTCGAGTGGCTTCGCTCGACGACTCTGCCTCCGTCTCCCTCGCTCCTTTCTTTCCCCGCTCGCTCCGCGTCTCCCGTGGCCGCTTTTATTAACCCTGCGCCGACGAGCCCGTGTACTCGCGACTACGACGATACCGCAAATATTTGCTTGGCGACTTTACGCCGTTCGCAAACGACGAAGAAGCAGGTCGCTGCCCTTTATAAACGTTCGACACCGCGACAAGGATTGTCCCAGCAACCGTGCGGTATTAAAGCGAGCAAACGCGCACCTATGGGACAAACACTGCCTCCCCTGCTCGTGTTTTCGTTCTTCGTGCCTGGAGATGCCTATGGAATGCTGCTGGATGAAATTACTGCTACTGTTGCGTCGATTCTCAATGGAGGAAGATATTGCTTCGAAACGAATTGCTTTCGAGTATTCTCGGCTCCTCCACTGGGCTGGATTAACCAGCAGAACTCTATCAACTCAACGGCGAATTAAACTGCGGCTATAATATCTGTGGACAGTTACGACAATGGCTGTGATTCCACCGTCTGGTGGGATTGCGAAACGTGACTGAGGATGCTTGAGAGAGGAGGAAACTGCGTCGGAAGATGGCTATGGTGGATATTAATTGCGGAGTAATTGTAGTAAAGAATCTTGGGATTGCGATTTTTTGTTGAAATGAAACGAGAATGAATGTAATAGTTGCGCGATTTTGCTTACGTTCAGGTACGAGTTAGAGTTTGTGGGTTGAGTGTCTTCTTAATGAGTCGTTTGACATGGAAGTTGTAAAATTTTGTTAAGGTAATTGACCCAGTAGTCAATCACTTAGTAGAGACGCCGATTCTTTTAATGACAAAATAGGTTTAAACTGAAGAAAAGTGATCTTTCTTTAATAGTCAATTTACATCATTTAAATTGATAATATTTTCTAATAAAGAAGAATTTAGTAGCTATGTCTAAGGTAGTTGACTCGATACTCGTTCAGAACCCAGTAGTCGATTATTTGAATAAATAATGATTTTAACGCATTTATTTATCTATGTATTGAATGCTATCGTGAGATATCTAAACTTATTTTATGATCAATTTGAGAAAACTCAAGTAAAGCTATCTTATTATTTATTGAAGTGATCAACTACTGGGTATTGATCGAGTACTGGGTGAACTATCTTAGTAATAAAATAGAGTCAGGTACTTTGTGAATATAGATAAGTATTCTACAGTATAGTAAGGCAAAATTGATTAAAATCAATGTTACTTAGAATGAGATTCACTGTAGTAGGTTTTTATACTACCCAACTATGAAAAAAGCGGTAAATGCAGAAAAATATGAAACTGAGTTTTTTGCATTTTTTTAACAGTTTTGAACATTTTATGCCTTGTTTTAGTACAAAATAGGAGTAAAATATTTTTAGTAGATACTGCATTTCTCCATAATTGGACAGTATATAGTTAGACCTCTCTCTCTATGATAGAATTTCTAACAAATATAGCTTGGGGCTTGCAATATTAATCCTCAACTAAATTAATGGCAACAGATAATACCTGCCTACTGAAATGAATATAAACCTACAAGCAAAAGCCTCAACCCGTAAAACTAAGACTCTGTTAAATCCGGGTTCACTAATGCACTCCACAACCACCCCCAAACAAAGATACATAGTCCACTCTAGCAAGAACAAACTCCAAAAGTGCTCTCTCCTTGCAGATAGTCGAAGACAGTCCAGCAAGATTGGAACATCTATCACAGTGGAATAATTAAGCGAGGCCACCACCCAGGCAGCGTACATCTTTGGCCAAAGAAGTGCGTATATCGGTGCATGCGTACAACCGAGAACAGACGGGATTATTAATCAACATCCTGGGAGTCGGAGGAGCTCGGACAGCGGGACAAGCGGAACCGTGATAAATTGTGGCGCGACGTCGTCCGAGTCGGCGTCGAAAGCGAGAATGAAAACATCAGTGGGTCTTTAAGTCTGGACTGCAACGATGTTCGCTATCGCACTCAAAGCTCACTAATCGCCGCGACTAATTATTTTCACGTTCCATATTTCAGCTAGCCGCGCGAACCGTATCGTTCGCTGGAATTCATCGCGATAACGCGGCGAGGATAATTGAAATAGCTCCGAGTCGAATGGGACTGTTTCTTGCCTCCAATACGGCGCGACTCCTTTGGCTAATTTTACAGGAATATACGAGGCAATTTAGCTCTACTTCAAAACAAGAGATTGCAATTGAGACGTGGATAGAACTGATTAATTATGAGAAAATATGGGAGAGCTATAGCGTTCGAGGGAAAAAATGCTCGTAATGAATATGCAACTCTATGTGTGCAATAAATTCAACCCAATTATGGTGTTACAGTAGTGGGCAGAAGAAAGTTTAAGTGAGCGAAACCAAGACAACTTAAATACAAAAATTACTGTTTTACAGACTGAGGAAACTTTCCACAGAATAACATGAGTATTATCAATGTGAGGTAAAAAATGTACCTACAGTTAATACGAACTATTAATACTAATAGACGTATATAAATATTAATTTTAATCGCTCTTTAGTTTGCTACTGCACGCTGATTAACTACAGTATATTTTTAGTCTCTCTTTTTATTTCAAAACTTCAGAAAGCAATTTAATAAACATTCCATCAACTAGCATTAATTTACCCACCACTTAGCTTTACCGATACTTTCGCAGAAATTACCCAAAAAAGCCACTATTTTCCCTCGCACGAGAAAGTGAATTACAGCCCCTTTAACTGGCGAGGCAATTAATGCGTAATTAAACACGAAATTTACAGCAGCCATTAGGAAAGCGTGCTCGATTGATTTCGTTACTTTTAAGCTCGCTTTCACGCGTGCGGACCTAGCAAGAGTGTATCGAGCAACGGATCCGTGCGGGTACTCTTCCCCGAGTAGAAAGGCGGAATTATCTCGCGCGTCAGCATCCCGATAACACAATTCCCCGCTTAATATCAACGAAACGGGAGAACGATAAGCGGCGCGCGTCCACGGCGGCGCGAAGTTCGCACGCCGCCCACACCGAGTAACTGTTCCCGCGCCAAAGGGGGAGAAAATGTGCGCGAAAAGTGCCAACAATATCAAGATCGCGACAGCTCAGACCCATTCGTATTCTCTGCGTTTCAGAGGATGTTTTTTTAAACAAACTCTGATGGGAAAGTAATTGTTCTGTTGCGAACTTTGAACCTTGCGAGAATTGCAGGTAATCTACGATCCTCCAATTGTGATGTGCTATAAGTATCTAATTTGAAATGCAAATTGAATGTAGTGGATTGTTTTCTTAGAGGGTAAAAATTAGAGAATATAGAGGTTTTTTATGGACTTAGAATTCATTACTGAAGATCTTAACTCTGAATCCAGAATATTATACCTAGAGCAAGATTTAGACAAATTTTGAAAACCAGCGACTGAGAAGTATGAACCACTAGTACGTTCCAACAGAAAAAAAAGTAGGTAATACAAAGTCGTTTAGAATCCCGAAAAGTCTCGATCCAAAGTATTTACAATATTCCTTCGATATAAGGTCACAATCATATTCACTGTATCTTAAATACATCCTATCTCGAGACAAAGAATTTTACTTGCGTTCACTGTCGCTCACATCCTCAATAGAAATAAAGCAAGCGACTATGAGCATGAGCTGACCTTAGGAACGTGCCCCACGCTATAAATTCATCAGTAAGTCTCTATCAAAGAAACATCGTATACGATCCTAAGAGCGTGTTTCGCCCCAGTGGCAGCGGGTCGCGCAAACGAGAAAATCCGGAGCTGCTGTACCGTTGGAGGAGTCAGCAGCGCGCCGCGAGAAACCGGACGATAGCAAGGTACAAGTCCTCTCCATCGTGTTCATCTGATTTGCATCAAGTTAGCCTGTTACGGGACGGTCATGTACGCAAAGGGAAGGAGCGCGTTTCCACCCACGCCCGGTGGCTGCTCGCTATTCCCTAGGATATCGTTGCAAAAGGCACCGCGCGTTCCTCGCTCCTAAACGCGGCCGAGTGACAGAACGCGCTTACTGTGCTGTCTACCGCGGCGACACGCACAATGCGCCCCTGATCAAGCTTCTGCAGTCTTTATCACTCGAATCAGCGACCGACCATGTTGCTCCCCGTTGCTCGCCGCCACCGCGACCTATCCCATCGTGGAGCAGATTCCGGCCGCGTTTCGCGTTTATTAAAGGTTCCGTTAGCGGTCTACTTCCGGCTGAGAGAGGCTTGTTGCGATAGTGAACTTACCGAGGTCAAAGAATATGGGGGGCAGAAATTGGAATTTTTTACTTGGGGATTTATTGGATCATTGTGAGATGGGTGAACGCGGTGGGAAGGTTAGGATCGTAAAGTAGCCATGAGTGTATAGTATTTGTGTGTTTGTGATAAGGCACGCGTGATGAATTTATGCAAAATAGGAGATATTGTGTCTTTCGAGGATCAATTACCAATTAATGTGTTATATAAAGTGAGAGTGCAAGATAAGGTAACAGGAATTCCAAGAAATAAGGAGACTAGCAACAAATCCTAAGTCCACTTTTTAGCCACTTATTTTAAGTTCACTGCACAATTTACGATTGAGACTGCCTAGAAAATTTCCCTAAAAGGAACATGGGAAAGAGCAAACAGGCTCCCGCAACTTCGGGACACTTCCGCGTAAACATCCGACTTTCCACAACAGCCTCCAAAATACACTTTCTATCGGTCGCACCGAGCGGAGGTATCCACGCGAGCTAATCCTCCGCGACATCGTTGACCTCTTTTTGCCCGAGAGAACGACGCCAGGCCGGTCGTCAAGGCTGACGTACGATGGGAACGTCATCGAAGGCATCGAAGCTGACGACAGCGCGGGCCGCGCGAAGCGGAACGCTAAGCCGACGACCGGTCGTACATGCCGCGAGGTTATCTGCTTCCAGGTTATAGGGAGCATTAACGTCGAGGGCACCGATCAGAGTCGGTACCTGTCGACGGAACACGGCACACTTCCATCGAACAGGAACGCAAACACACGCTTCCGTGGACAAACATCGAGCGGACCTTAACTAGCGCCGCTATGGAACTTTCATTTTCATTTTTCTAGCTTCGATGATGAACCAGTCGACGTGGAAACGCTGGCACCGAATTTCGAGGACAAGCACATCTAGGAATTGCGCACGAACTTTCGTGGATGAAAGTGGAGCTTTAGGAGATTTCGGTCTTGTGTATATAGGAAGTTAGGGTACCTAGGTGTTCCCCTGAGAGTATAACTAGAGCGAGTTGCTTTAAGGAGTCAAATTAACAATTTAGAGGATGTTGAGAGTTGTCGTGGAAGGCAGCTTTCATACAGAACTATGAAATAATAGAGTAGTAGAATATTTGTAAGTATAGCGATTTTAAACAATTCTCAGATGAACAGGTACAATAAGAGAGGTTGGGCCAGAGTTCAATTATCCGAGAAACGGCAGCCGACGCACTTGAGCAGGTCCAAGTCAGCAGTAGACAGGACGACAAATATTGATCCTTAAGACTTCTCTCTACGTTTGAATTTTTCTCCCAGGAAATATTCTCGTTGGGAACCTCGTCATCTCATACCGAGTTTGATGCGTATTGTAGTAAAGACTCTTGGGAGTCATTGAATGGTCCCCTTCTGCACGCAATTTGATTTACGACAGCAGTTGGCCGAGTCGCTTGAAAGACAGACAGTAATCAGCTCGCGTGCTCTAGAAGCACACTGTGCAGTTATGCCAAGAGCAAATGTCGAGGTTTCACGGCAAAAAAGGGCCGAAGAACGCGTAGGCTCCCTCTTGACTATTATCCCTCTTCTTACGGCACGTTTAACGACCCCTGTCGTCTGCCTACTTACAATCTAGACTCTCCGTTTGCCTATTAGTCCTTCTCTCTATTTGCGCGTCGGTGCTTGAGAATGAAATGATCCTTGATTCAACGCTTCGCCTCTGACAAGTCTAATCTTGCCCCAGTGAAGTCATGACCTGAAGAAACCGAGTCCATTCTGAATCGGATCGCAAGAAACGCGCAACCTAGAAGTACCGAGAAGCGAAAATAGAGACAAAGGGTCAAGCGGGAACGCAATTTCTTCTCAGAAGTTGCGAGACGGTGGTGACCTTTAATTGCCGTGCCAGATACGATCATGACCTGAAAGAGCAACTATCGGGATGTTTAACACCTGGAAAGGGGCCTGTTCGCACCGGGGGGGTATCCTCCCGTGGTTGCAGGGCCCGATTGAGCCGTCGAGGTGGACGTCCCAACACACCGGGACGTCTGAACGGTCTTTAATGAAGAAAGACATCCAGTGTCGTGGTGCCTGACGGACTACAAGCGTTACTAACGCGCCGGTGATCCTCCTCCTCCTCCTCTTCGTCTTCTTGTTTCTTCATCCACGTCCTCTTCATCTTCCCTTTCGTCCTGCTCCTCCGCAGACTTTCCAGACACCGCTCTCGGCTTTCTTTGCCAAAGAAACCGGTGAAGTGCGATCAACCAGTCGCCAGGTGCTTTCTACCGGTCACGCCGACCACCGAGATGAGAAAAAGAGAGAAGAGGAGCGTGTATGTCGCCGAGCAAAAAGGCCCTCGTATCTTATTACACGTGCGCCAAAAAATTGTCGTTGACGAAACTGCTTTCGCCAGATTCAATCAGCTTTTTCAATCGCCGTAGGACCGGTCTTTATTAGTGCGTTCATTTAACTTCGCGCTTCCGATCGACGCATGTGGTCGCGACTTTCATTCCTATTGGGAGGCACCTAGGGTAAATTTTGAACGCAAGAAATTGAAGGAATATAAAGATTGAGGATTGAAAACTAAGATTTTCACCCCTTTTATTAAGGATGGAGTGTGACACTAGAAGAATATGAGATTTGAATTTGATTATGGTAAAGTGTTATCTATGCAAAGGTGGGAGATATTCTTGTCATTTATCCTTTAACCAATGGTTTGGTTTCATGATGGCCTAAAGATTCTGCTGCTTATAACTATACGGCATAAAGAAATAGGTACTCAGTATTTATTTAGAAGTACCATTTACATATACATAGTCGTACCTTTCAGATTTTATATGCATTCACTATACACGGTATTCGACAACAGGTGTCAGAAATGTTAAAGGATGACTACACGGTAAAATAAAATGCAAATAAAGATAGACGAAATTATGCTTGAGACTTCGTTTTCGAGTTATTAGATAGTAAAGCAACATCTAGAATACGCGTGAAATGTGTCTGACTAGTATTTCAACTTATTCTACTTACGACGTGACAATAATCAAGTCAGACAGAGTGAAATCAGTAGAATATCTTCCGAGTCAAATATAATTCGCGTATATTTTACACGTCCTTTTAACAATTAATAACTGGGAAACAAACCCCCAAATGCAATTTTGACTATCTTCATTTTTATCTTATTCTAACACGTAAAACCACCGCTTAAATTTTCTGACTCGTCATCGAACTCCTTGTACATTGTCCTCTGCTGCCAGTCAACTTGAAACTGTAAAACAATATACAAAAAAACCAAGAACACTAAGAAGTGCTTAGGACAGTCTGCAAGATCTTGAAGAACTACTTCAACTTCTTTTAGGGTAGCACCGCTAATTTTTAACCTTTTCACCGAATCGAAACCTTCAATCTCTGAACCTTAATCTCCTGCAATATCGCAAACTCAGATCAGCACGACTCAGTCAAGGTTTCATCAAATCCTCGACATTCTATTCGGTCTTCTAGCCTAACTATACCCCTCGAAACTTCCAGTTGAACCAGCATTTTCTAGGAGCTCCGAAAGCGCGGTAACCCTTTGCCATGCAGATAAATACACTGTCCCACTTTCCTGTGGCAACATCACGTCTCGGGGACTTCAATCATAACGACGGGACCGGCACCATAAATTTGTCAGAACGCGGTGGAAAGATAGTGGCGGTGCACGTAGCACGATCATCGTGGGCTCGTCGGGACAAGAGGGGCGTGCAGGCCTGCGGACGAGCACGGAGACAACGACGTGGAAAATGTCATCCTCGTGCCGGAAGAGGAGCCTCGGCGGTGTTGCGCGCCGCGACCGTGGGATATGGGTCACAGGGCTCTGACTGGGTGTGATCGTCTTGGAAAAAGGAAAAGAACCGCGGGGCCGATGCAGCCGATGCTCGCTGCGCGGACACGAGCCACGACCCCTCTGATGGGACACTATGCTCACGTCACGACTATAATGACCGTCTATTACCTAATACCCGTGCACAGGCCAGCCTGTGATCTTCAGACGTGCACGGGCCTGGCGGTGCTGCGCCGTTGATACCTGGAGCGGCAGTCGATCACGTGGCGGCTCCCAGCGAAGCGTTTCGAGAAACCGTACGCTGGGAGAGACGCTTTGGTAGAGGAGATGGGTACTGCGAGGGGGAGGAAATTTGGTTGGGCTGAAATCGTGTAACTGGAAGCGACAAAACTCAAATTTTGACTAATAATGTCAGGTCCTTGTAGGTTCGTTCCACGTGGCCATGAAATAAACCTACGATAGTATAATGACTTCTACGGGTGTTAATTTAATAGAAATTCTATTCAGAGACTGTTAGAAAAGAGAAAAGTTAAGATAGTCAATCTGGTCTATAAAAACCCGCCTACAGAAACTAGTAATCTGCAATGCTCCATACTTGTTCTATATTAAATCATTCTCTTTAATGAAGACTCAGTGACCTCGTTATACTAATCCGCACTAGCTGACAGTTGATCGTTGCCCAATTCACCATCTAACACGATCCACCAGTACAGAGCCACTTTCCCATGGGCCAGTAGAGATATAGATTTCCCAGAACGCTTAGAAAGGCGTTGAAGTCCTGAAACAAGCGCAACAGCCAGTCGAACATCTAAAAATCGGCAACAGACCCAGCAAGTCGCAACATTTCGATCGGGCAATTACGTCGGCGAGCAAGGATTGCGTACAGCGAGGGTTGAGCGCGCGTTCGTGATCGATCGTCATGATTCATCTACGTTCGGGGAAGGAATATGGGTTACCTAGAGCCGTACGGTCGTGCCATGGAAATAGAATCACGCAACGCTTGTCCTAAATCCCGTGCAAGTCGTTCTTCACTGCGAAACACACGAAACCTACTGCGCCTGCTGGGTAAGGCAACGAACGAGCGGCGTGCTCGGCCATTAATCGACCGTATCCTTTAATCCTTCAAACGGTGTACGACCATAGCCACTCGTGGCAGAAGAAACGTCGCTCGAGCCTTCCCTTTGTTCCTCCTCGACTTCCGAGGCCCGTCGAGAGCGCCGGGACGAATTTGTATACGATTTAAGCCCTCGTCGATTCGATTGCGAAACGCTCGTGTCGCGAGCTGCCTCTCCGCGAGATGGCCACGTGATTAACGATGTTGTTCTATTGAAACGGTGGCGGTGGGTGGGAAAAACTGTCGACCGTGTTTGCTTGATGCTGATCCACTGATTCAATGAACAGTCGGCATAATGTTCCAACAAATGAGGCAAATTAATCGCCATCGTGTCGTTTTATCACGGGGGTGAGTTATTCACCGTGAAATGTACACTTTCATAACTCGAGCGTTGTGAAACCGTGACGAACGCGGTCCAAAAGCGTCGTGATTGTTGAGCTGCCTTCTGAAGATCCAAGGTTCGCGTGCGTGCCAAATGCATGGAATGAGAAATTATACTTTTGAATATTCTTGTCAGCGTCTTTAGTGTGGACATCTCGGCTGTCTTGCGTAAAGATTCATCAGACCTTTCGTCACGGTCAACTTTTATCCTTTTATTCACACTGATGAGTTTTTACTGGGGAAATCGATTTATCTAACGTGTTGTAACCTTGAATTCACCGTCGTGGATCTGCACTTAAATTACGTACACTGTAGATACATTAAGAGAGAAGCTCAAAGTAGTCACACGCAATCTTTAGACATAAAGGATCTTTAAAAATACATCGATTATTCAATACTTAATATATCTATGATTATACAACGAGTAGATCATACGTATCTATTTCAAAGATACTGACGTTCGAAATTTTCAATCTTAATACTATCTTATACACAGAATATGAATCTATTATACACGGCTAATAAATTGACAGACGGAAGAAATGTTGCTTCAATTGATCATAGCGAAATAAGTTTGCCTACTCGAACACAGTTGGGTCACTTGAACTTCCAGTATTTGGTAAAATCGAACAAATCTTTTAATCGGTGAGTGCAATGGCGACAAAGGTGAATTTAAATGCCTTCTCAAGTGCCATCATACCAACCGTACACAGTATCTTATTGTACTCCCGATTTTATAAGAAAGTTCTTTCAATCTAATCTGCCTGTACTAAAATATAAATTCATAAGACGTAAATTCAAATTCTTGAAATATATGACTTACGTTGCTTTGCCTTGCAGCCACGAATACCTATATACATTACTGTTGCATAGGCAATGGTGAGCATAGAGTCTAAATAAAACGGGCACGATCGTCCAGCTAGCGTCCACGTCCGGATGCAACAAACGATCGACAGATGTAACCGGTGCCTCGACCTCGCCGATGACGTGAGTCATTAATTACCGGAAACGTGACCCGTTCGCCAGTGACACGCGCGGCACGGCTTATGTGCATCGGGTGCAGGCAAGAAGATATCGCCGTATCACGAGCATCACGAAAGAACGTCTCTCGGCAAAGAGCTGGGCGTCTTAGCTTAGAGCCTCTCTGGCCAATCACTTTCTCTTGACGCGAGGAACACGTCTGGACAGTTCACGTCTGGCGAAACGGAGTCGAGGGGACCAATTCTTGCTTCGTGCCTGGCTGAACCCTTGATATCGATCGAGATAAGGCGACTAAGATTTGGGTTGAGGAAAAATCTGTTAGAGGGGAAGGAATTCGACCTAATCCGTGGGAAGTGTGATGGAGCAACCTTGGACTAGCTTGTAGATGCTTCTTGGGGTATTAGAATAGTTGATTCTTTCAAAACTGAATTATTTTTCTGCGATTCTACTCGATAAACAGCATCACCTTTTGCGCAAAATAGGTGTCTATTTAATGAAGAATTAAGCTTTTATAGAAGATTTATTTATTTTAACTGTGCACGGATTTCTTCGCTGTCCTTGACTCCAAAGAGCGTCTGAGATATAATTTTGGGATTAATTGAAGAGAAAAATGTCCCATTAATGACTTCTCAAATTTCGTGAAAGCATCCACTTCCGCGGATACTTTCTCTCGGGGTTATTGCAATTTCGACAATTCTTATCAACTGATCTCGCTTGGACCCGAGATCCCTGACGACCTTTCGAAACCCTCGTGAGCACTAATGATTATCGAAAAAGGTTGCTAACCGTTTGTAGGCTTGAAAAAATCGTAAAAAATTTATTTATTAGTCGATAACGTGCACAGCACGTATCAAGCTGATTTCACCCTTCCTACATCGAGGTTAAGATGTCCTCTCTTCTCTCGTTCTCTTAATGGCAATTGCAATTCCCAAGATACAGCTGCCGGTCGGCTTCCTTGAATGTCAATCGAGTAATTTCCGCGGATAAAAAGCGAATAAAAAGTGCTCGTGGAGAAAAACGTGTTGGGTCATGGCTGCGCGTTAATTGGCAAGAAGAAACCAATCATAGGTGCGGTGGATGGCTACCGAGGATCTTAAAGATATTTACATTAATGGGCATCGAGAGACTACAGACCTCAGAATTAATTAAAAGTAAAGACTATTCTCCTTACATCTGAGATAACTCAAGATCAGCGAGTAAAGTCAGCCTCTAAAACATCACTCGTCTCGTTAGAAGTAGCGTAGATAGAGCTCGCTAGAATCGGCTAAACTGAAAACTGTATCCACCCGAGGCGAGCATTGAAATTGTACACTTGGTTATACATTCTGCAGATGCGATTAAACCTGGCTGGAATGCAGGCCCTATTGGACGGAATGTCATCTATTAGCCGATACGTTATCTCGTCCCACGCATACGAATGATTAATAGCAGTACGTTGCACAGAAATGCATTCTGCAGATAAAGTCGAATACCTTGCGCCATTACCGCGAACACGTCGCTAACCCTACCAACAGTACCAACAGATTAACAAGAAATGAAAATCTACTAGTGTCCTACGCATTTCCAGTTATACGTAACTGTACGAATTGCTGATGTAAGATATTTTTTAATATACCGATCTATCTGCTTCCCGCAGTAGAACCAGACGCGCAAAAAGACCAAAAGTAAGAACAAGCTTCCTCGGGCAGCCACGCTTCCAGCACTTTGTAAGAAAATATTTAGTCAGCGGGAACGAATACATTAGATAAGCAATAATTGATCGATAGGGTCGGCAAACCGCAGCCGGCGTGTCGCGAGCGCGCGTGCTCGGTAAACCGCGAAATTTAATTGCTTATTAGCCACGACTGGTGTCCCGCGTGGGCTGCCATTGAATCTCGAGGAAACTCGGCGACCTTGAAAGCCGATCTCGCCTGGATCGGGCTGCGAAGCGTCGTCGAACAGGACGCAAGAGACATGTATCGCGCTCGTTGTTCGATCGACACGGCAGTTCGATACGGCGATACCTCGATGCGAGCGCGAGAGAACCGCGACGCGTTCTGAACACGCTGTAAAACATATATTTAACGGTAGTCAGGTACCGTAGCGAAAGGATTGTAATCTTATACGTTCCAAGTGGTGGGTATCGGGTGTTGCTGCTCCGAACTCCGGGGAATATTAATGACGAGCCGTTTTCGAGAGATCCTCCAGCAGAGCCGCTGCTCCGAGAGGCGCGCGCCGCAAAAATACCACTGTGATATTAATCCCTGATGTATTAACTGGAGGAACCTGTCAATAATTAGAGTAGGTAATGTGATAAACACGTATAGTCTGATTATGAAAGTTTTATCACGAAACGGAAATAAAATGGTAGTTTATGTGTAGTAACATTTATTCTCTATAAACTCATCTCTGTTTGTATTATTTCTTTCGAAATTTCACCCGTTTGATCAGATAAACGTCAGTTGTTAATGAGTGAAGACTGTACCCATATCAGATCAGAGGATTGTGCATATTTTAGTCTATTTTATTTTGTATTTAATTAAGCTGGTTATATGCAAGAAATCGTAATCTCATATTAATATAATACTATTTTATTGATAAACGAATAGGCGAAAAAAGCAATACTGTATGTCTTCTAACATATTGCAGAGTTATCGTTGATGAGGGAACCAGACAACTGAGCAATATTCTAGTTTGAAGCGAACAAGCGAGCAATAAAGAATTCAATGAACATTGATGTGTTTGAAATTTGTTGAAATTCCGCTTACAAAACCCAATATTTTACACGCGATAGTAGTAATAAAAGTAATATAAATAAAATAGAAATAACATAGATTTAACGTGAATGTGAACATAAGTATACCTACTCTATTATTATAAAAATACTTCCTCTTTCAATTACAGAGTTAGACCTGTCAACAACAAAAAGGCTCGTAAAATATGTCAAATGTTAAGTATTAGCTGACAATGAGCGAAAGTGAAGTTTACAGCCTCGTTCTCGACCGATCGGGCAGCCAGAGTCTTTGTCGAAGAGACATCGGCGTCGAGGCTGCGATTACCCCTCGAAACGAATGCCGCTTCGGTTGTTTGGGTTCGCACGAGCATAACCCGGAAATGGTCTGACACGGGACCGAGGTCCGTGAACGTTGACACCTTATTATCGCGGTGCCTCGGGCCGCGATCATCGGGAAGAAATTGCTCGGCGAGCTTTCTGCGCCGCGGCGGCGAAAGTCTCCGAGAAGAAAAGAATGGCCCGCTAAACTATATTCCGATCGGAAGTCACGCGGAATAATCCTGGCCTGGTTGTCTCTCTCCAATGGATCGGAGACTTGCGCGATTCAATCGGCGACTCACCATCGACCAGACTCGCCACGGTTCAATGAAGAAACGATCCCTTTATTCGACGCTCGAGAGACCCTACGTAACCGGCTTATTCAATATCCTCTGTCTTTAAGTAGATGCAAATACTAATATAAGGA
The DNA here is from genome assembly GCF_051401765.1 of Calliopsis andreniformis. NCBI lineage: Eukaryota > Metazoa > Arthropoda > Insecta > Hymenoptera > Andrenidae > Calliopsis > Calliopsis andreniformis. Next base: position 4,459,794 of record NC_135063.1, read on the forward strand.
CTAGGAAGGAGATGGCTGAGGTATGGGAGCTCGAAACTTGTACGAACTTTGGTGGGATTGGATTCCTAGGATCTCTGGTATAGATCTATAGTAAGTCAGTTAAATATCTGAATAATTTGATATTTGAGGATACAGATATATGAGGGTTTAGATTCCTACCTATGGGATGAACGCACCTAGGATTTTGAAATGTGGTAACTTTGATGCCTCAGTACTTTGATTTTTCAGTACTTTATCATCTGAGGAATTTAATACTTGAGGATTCCCAGACATGTTATTTCTAATACCACTCATGAAATATAACACTTTCGACTCTTGGCTAGACCCTTAACATGCCTCATACCCTCCAAAGTTCTCTTTATTTCCCCTCGAGGGTCAAACAGTGACTATGCCAAGTAGTATGACCTAAATCTCAAAGGTTTCAAAAGTAAGATCTTGTTTATGTTCGGTTCCCACGAGCCCAAAGCCATTTGCGTCGGCTCTTATGAATCTAAAGTTGTATCTATCGCGACCCACAAGTTCGAGGTTGCCTTTATCAAGTCACACGAGCCTGAGGTCGATTTTATCGAATCGTACGAGTCCTAGTCGCTTGAATGGAGTTCCACGAGAGTTGGTACTCATGGTTGACTTGGACGAATTTGCACAGTCACCATTGAGTGACCGACAACTAGCTCTAAAAGACACTGTGAGTATCAGAATAAAGTGGATGACAGTGTTAATTTGACTCAAAAATTCTATAACGAAAGGCACAGAACGAAGTACCTCATTCCTAAATGATAACATAGAAGAGTTTCTTCGCTCAACATAAAATCATGATACACACTGAGGTACCCGCTAGAAAGTTTATAACGAAAAAAACATTTCGAAAATGAACTACACTCATGATATCTTACATTGGTCTTATTAAAGATGCGCGAAACAGTATAGCAAATAAAATTCTTTCACTTTAAATAATCTCCAGTTACATAAGTTTTGTCTAGGTCTGTTAATAAACTCACCAGACACAGTGAATCCGTGTTTTAAACTTGTGGACATTCAGGCCCAGTCAGAGAGTGTATATTGTACAAGACGTTCGACAACAGAAGTTAGATATTTTTAAGAATGATTCTACAAGTCAAAATCGAACGAAAATCAAGAATAACGATACTGATTTTAAAGTTTTATTTTCGAGTTACTGATTGTTAAAGGTTGAAGGTTAAATATTGTTAAATACACATCTAAAGTGCGCTTGAAACGTGTCTGACTTAAGGACTTATTCTACTTGTGGCGTGCATTAGTAAGGAATGTCAGGACAGACACAAGGTTGTTAGTAGAAGAAGGCAGTAGAATATATCTACTCAGACACATTTCACATGCACTTTAGATGTTCTTTAACTGCATTTACATAGGCAACTTTTAGTCTGCCGATCACATCGTTTGAAACTACGTTAACATTAGGTAACTTTTGGTCGAGCAACTGAATTAATTAACGTCCTCTGTCTAAACCCAATTTCAACCAAGTTGAAACAATTTTGATCGACTTTAGGCTAATCAACTCGGTTGTCGAACTAAAAGTTGCCTAAATGTAGCTTTCCAGCAATTAATATCTCGAAAACAAACTTTACATTTCGGTTTCACAATTCTCCATTATCAATTTATCTTGGCATGCAGAAACACTCGCTAAAACTTCTGACACCTATTGTCGAGTACCTTGCTTATTAAGGAAAAATTGGCTACTGACCATTTTCAGGAAGTGCGCATATAAATAAATTCCAAATCCCCTCGAAAAGCAAAGTGTTGAAAGTGACATTATAAACACATAACGAATTATATAACAGTACTAAAGTCACCTGGTCGCTGAAACGATCTGACTCTAAAGCCAGAAACCTGATGAGCTAACAGTGTTCAGGCTACCCATCTCTGGTTCAGTGGCTCTCCTCGAACCAGCTTCTCTGCTGCTAGTCCCCCAACAGCAGAAGTAACGAGCACGTGTGAGCACTGGCTCGTGCGTGCGCTCGCGGTCTCTCGCAAGAACGCAGGGGCGGGGGTACAGCTCGGTCGTTTAATGGCGATGGTGGTGGCAGCGGCGGCGTAAAACCATCATTACCGCCAATTACAATAAATCCCGCGCCTTATTCCGCTTATCGTTTTCCGCGCAGAGAGGCGCGGCTTAATCTATAATCCGATGCGGAGCTAACGGGGCCCCGTAGGTATGCGTGCGCTCGCGCGCGAGTCCGTGGCAAAGAGGACAGAGAGAGGGGTGCGTAGCTACACAGGGATTGCCCGATCATTTTCCCTGGCTACACTTTCACGACTGATGATCGGGTATCGTTTCAGCGGCGATCGACACTGTCGACCCGCCAGATTTACGCCACCCTGTGCGCGTACGTGCCGTGCCACGATCGACCCACTGAACGCTCTGACGTCGCTACGAATGCACATGTCTAGCGCTGCCTCTGGGACTCTGGCCCTCGCGTGTCCGCGGCGAACATGCTTCACGCTGCCACTGGGACAAGTGGAATGAACTTTGCCGCGCCTCCTCACTTCCGGGGTTCATTATGTCTATTTATAGCTATGCTGCTTTATGTGTTTGTTATATTTTTCTGAAGACAAGAGTGGCTTATTTTTTAGTACTAGTGTAGGAGACTTATGACTGAAGTTTAAGACGTTAAACTTAGAATGTAATGTTTTTGGAGTATTGTGTTCAGGTAGTTTTTTTGTGAATTTAGAATAACTACTAACCTAGACGCAGGAAAAATTGGAGTAAGATTACCATACTAAGCGAAAATAGATGTGACTTATATTTCTTATTTAAAAAAAGGAGTATTGTAGCAAAACACTGCATCATCTTGTATCTAGTTTATCATGTTAAATTATATTACCGATTCATGAGCATAAAACTGACTTGTGTCACCAACCGGAATAAAAAATAACACTGATTATCTTACACCAATTCTTCCTACGCTTATGCTAGAAAAATCAGTAATTAAAACATTGCAGTTATTGAGGGAATAGGGCACAGAAGTTGAAGATACGTTTCTATGGTAGTGAGAATCCGCCAAAGTGGTTTCACCGTCGATGCACATCTATGCATTGCACGTGGGGGCTCTCCTGGGCGAGTACAACCGTGGTCCAGATAGATCACTGTCCGATACAATTAATGAGCACGACCTGCGATTCCCATACACACCTCAGACTGCATGGGTTTTCTAACAAGTACCTCGGTGAACCTAGGCTGAACTGGGCCGACCGGGGTAGTCGTGCCCAGTACAGAACGATTCTACTCGCGAAGAGACATTATGTAGATATCTGGGTGAGAGGGTCTTTCTTCCTGCGTGGGACTACTTGGGCCCTACTACTTTCATTTTCTTGTACCATTCATCAATCTCCATTATTCTAAAACCAAAATGGAATTCTTAATACATTGTGAAACTAGTATTGTAAGTAGTAAAAACTTGTCGAGGTCAAAGAGCTATTAAAAGACTATGGAACTGTACGTTTCAAAAGTCGAACCGTGTGGCGCTAGAATATGCTTGGAATACCTTATCTGGACATCAAAGAAAGCGTATTGTAACGCATCCTTTACGAGGTACGTGCAGTAAACAAAGGAAAGCGAACCCTTGCACTAGGAACATCGAAAATCGCTTCTAACGACTAACAACTTTAATTTCCCAATCCTTCTTTCATTCCCACTATCCAAGAATCCGCTGACATCACTCACGCCATGTCTAACAGCGTGTGAAGAAACCTTCTATCGTCAAAGCTGAAAGCCATCTCATGGAATCCTTCAGCTACTCTAATCTATGTACTCTCGAATCGACTCTCAACCAGTGACATTTGTAGTAGTAGCGCGGAATACTTTTCAGCCGAACACTGCAGCGTGAAATAACATCAGTCCCAAGTTGAACAGTGTACCGTGGCTTTCGGCATAGACGTCGCATAACGCCGAACGTAACCGATGTCGTTTGTCACTTTGCCCATGGTACCTTGCGTACAAACCATGCCCAGCCCGAGTCCCACGGGCCGTGTTCCCCCCGCGGACTGTCATCGATAAGGCATGATCGATAAACGAGACAAATTCACGGCAATCTCAGCCACGTTACGCCCACGCGAATCTCAGTCGGGAGACAACGATCGAAGAAACACGGACGACCTCGCGTGTCCCGTGCCACGTGGCCCTTATAAATCCACCGATAACCACCAACCTTTTCCCGTGTCGCGCGCTAACTCCGCCCGAGTTTCTTGGACTTCACTTTCAAGTACGGGGGACTGGTATGGCCCGAAATGGAAAATTCGAGAGAGCGTACATGTCGCCTGTTTGTTTCCCACACCGACGTGGACGATTTTTAACCCTTCGGACGCGAAAGGCCTGAGAAAGCAGTCGTTCATTTGCGGGGGCCTTGCGTATACGATGCTGGTTGTCAACTGTCTCTTGCATGGGCTGTAGTTTGACTTTTGTTTCGTTGGAAGTGTGCTTGGATTTCAGGTCTACTAACTGTTCTCGTTGTAAACTATGCTCTGATGTTACGTATGCAGAATATGATAAGTTCTAAATTTTAACATTCTCACTATGTACACATGGTGAGTCTTGCAACTGCATCACCTAAATTTTCTTGTAAATTATTTGTTGCATGACACTATTCTGCTACAGACTGATCCCTCGAGCTTGGAAAAATGGTATCATAAAAATAATCTTAAATTTAATATATCCAAGCGTCTTGTGATCCGATTTAATCAGAAGAATGTTCACATTCCAAACAATACTGTCTTGTCAGTAGTCAACAGAATCTCTAATTTTGGTATTATTTTTACACCTTTTTTTTAAATATACATTATCAGAAAAAGGTTAATTCAACATTTAAGACACTTGGATTTATCTATCTTTCCTCTATCGATCTCTCAGTTAATTCTCTATTATTACTATATTTCTCCGTACTTCGTACATACTTATAGCGCGGATCCATCATCTGGCCATCGTGTTATAAAAGCCACTGTAATAAACTCAAAACGATCCAACACAAATTTCTAAGACTTGTCTGTTATAAATCAGGTTGTACTATTCCTTTTGACTGCCATAAATACAACCCTCGGCTCACTAAATTTAGCTTAACGCCACTTGTGAGACGAAGAAAGATAGCTGATATCGTTTTTGTTTACTGTATCACCAATAACTGCATAAATTGCGCTCGGATGCTAGAGCAAATCAAATTTTATCCTCTTTTCAAAGATTTGACATACCAGCCCTTACTATAGATAGAAAAACATACGACGTTTTACATGCAACAAATAGTTTAAAGAAACTTCAAGCGATACAGTTGCAAAACTCACCCTGTATATACTGGGAAAGTATCTTATAAATTAGTGAATAGTGATAGGTGAGAGTTAGTTGTCAAATTTCTTATTTTTTTACTTCTGCTATAAAAGTCGAAATGAAAGCTAGAAAAGCTTCAGAAAATGTAACACTCAATTTTCACCGTATCTTTAAGGTAAATATCTCAATACCCGAAAGCTTCAAATATCAAGTGTTCTAATAAATGAACAGCGTAAAAATACATGTCCTAATATTTGAATTATGAATCCCAGTTGAATATACTATTTTGTGATACTATTTTTTATTTTTAATTACGTTAGAATTAAAGTTAAAAATTAGACAAAATCAATGTTAGTGTTCAGGTATCGAGACATGCTACTGGGACATTTACTTTACTAATTTATAGAACTCATCAAATTGAATATGCAAATGAGCTCTTTTGAAAGTTTGAATATTCGAATACTTCGATGCTCAACTATTTAAAACTTCAAATATTTCAGTATTAAGAATTTTAAATACTTCTTACATACCAGATGCCCCGAAGAATAATGACCCAGTGCTAATAACGCAAACGCTCAGTGTGCTCGACGTTAAACTGCGGGCCTGACACAACAGCGCGTGTAAATCACACGGGACGGGAAACTGGGCGTCGTAAATTATAAACACGATGGGCCAAGTGGTGGGGAGGAACGAAGAAACGGTGCCGCACGTTTCTTCCTATCCGTGAAAATTACGTTTTAATCATCGGTACAAGTGCATTAAGTCCGACGGCATAAATTACCGAGCAGGGAGCCACTGGGCCCGAGCCACCGTCGCGGTACCAGCTCGCGCTCGCCAGCACCTCTGTGTGTGTTGCAATTTGCTTTACTGCCGCAGCGCGCGGTAACCGTTTGTGGTTTGTATTCAAATGGTCACAGCACGTTCCTTTTATATGCCTTCGCCAGCGTGGTACCGTTAAATCCAATGCTACCGCTTCAGACGCCAGCGCGGAGATCGATGTTATCAGGCCAGTATCAGGGAAAATCTCCTTGCGTTATGAGTAATTCCTGCATTTGCCCAGCGCCCGTAAACTGGCCCCGAATGCAACAAGTAAACAGAAAGCCTACTCACCCCGAGCACCGACAGACCCCGCAGAGTTTCTCCCTCCTCCTCGTCTTCTCGCGCTGCTTCCTCCTTTCCCTCTTCGACGTCAACCGGCGAGAGGCTATCCGACGCACAGATCACAGTTTCCGCCACTTCCGCTATGAGTGTGTCGTTGGAGTCGCACTTGTTCAAGTTCGTGTCTTCGGTGGTGAGCGTCTCTAGGGAAATCGCGTCAGTCTTCTCGCGTTCAACTTTGCTGGATGCACAACTCTCGTCGACTGTACAGTTATCGTTGATGGTATCCCTGGCATCCTCGTACAGGGACGTCCGACTTCTTCTTAGGTCACTCCCTCGATCTTCGTCGAGTAACCTCGTGAGGACGTCATCAGCTGTGTTCTCGCGACAGTCGTCCCGCGAGGGAATCGTCGAGGTATAGGTAGCATTGTCTTCGATTTCTTCTAATGCTAGAGGCGCGACATCTTCGATCCTCGTTACCCTTTCTTCCGAAAATTCGGTTTGTTTCTCTGATGGGACATAGGTGTCCCCCTGAGGAGCCTGAGATTCGTCTAGATACCAGGATGTACAGTGTTCTTGGCGTTTCTTCTCGAGAACGCTCTCGTCGCCTTTAGATAAAGCACCCTTGCATTTTCGGAGGTAACTCTTCACTTTTTTCGTTTTGCTCTTTCTGGTTTCTTGGCTCCTAGGTAGTGTACCTGTATCGATTGCTTCATTAGTATCAGTTGGTCCTGCATCTGTGATGATCCTTGTGTTTTCGATGTCTTGTGATCCCTTGGGTTTAGATTCAGGAACTTCGTCGAAGAAGGTACAGTGGTCTTGGTCCGGCGCCAGGGTCCAGGTCTCTTCTTTTTCTGGCATTCGTCGCTCCGCCGGAATCACCTGCAAGAAGCAAATAAATTTATGGAATTAGTTAAAATTAATCTAATAACAGTTACAAAAGAATAGAAATATTGTATTTAGAAAAGATATTTTTGAGAAAGTCTTTTAACATTCTTTAAGTATTCGTTACAATATATTTGCCTTTGAATATTCACTAAAATTAAATGCCGATAATCTTCGTAATGTAATTTTCTATAAAAATAATTGTAAGTAAAACCAATTATCGGTTCCTACAAAATGCTTTGCGACACTCTTGAGATCGAAGCACACCGATTGGAAACTCGGGATTTAGAATCTGGTATACAGGATGTTGATACAACAGATATCAGAAATTTTAAGGAGTGATTCTGCATGTTAAAATAGAACGAAAATCACGAATGACGAAATTGCGTTTGAGATTTTATTTCAGATTTACTAATTATTGTGAAAATATTTACAATTTACGTAAAATGTGTCTGACCTGGGACTTATTCTACTGCCTACATACACTAATCAGGTCAGACACATTTTACGTAAATTGTAAATATTTTTTTGTAAATTGACACGTATTTTAGACGTTTTCTTAAGAATCAATAACTTCAAAAGAAGGCCTGAATCACAATTTTTAGCACATAGAAATTCCTTCTCAAATTTCTGACTCTTATTGTTGAACACCCTGGATAACGATTTCTTAAATACCAACTCTGTACAATGGACTTAGAAATACTACTTGCCAATTCAAGCTGTCATAGTTCTAAAAGAAGCATACAAAACCCACCATAGGCTGTATTACTACAAACAAATCTGTTCTAAAGCGCAAGGTAGATACTTTTTGACCAACTGTACACACTACTAAATAAGTAGTAGCAGCCTGATTAATTCGCCCCGATCTACGATGGGAAAATCGGCAAGGGGTCCACGATGAAAGAACTCCTTCGATCGGAGTTGAACGGCGAGCGAACGGTCATTCAGTTCCATTTCGCAATAAGAGAGTTCTTGCAGTAGGTAGCGCGGAGGTGCGGCGTACAACTGTATCAGCGGCTGTCCGACGGGGTTCAGCGCCGCATAAAACAATAGGCTTATAGTAAATATCGTGGACGGCGCCGCGGCTAATATTAACCTCAAGCGGTGCATAACGATGATATTTTACGCTACGCTTCAGCAGCACCTTCCCCAGCCGTGCCCATAAGATCCCCGTGAATACAACTTCCCCGCGTAATATCTCCGATTTCATAATACACGCCGACTTCCTGGTTTCCCTGCTTTATTGAAATATACAACGATGCCCTGCGATCCTGCGAACGTGAGTCACATGGCGTTGACTTAAGGACACTGCATCCGCGACATCCTATTCACTCGAGACCATGGGTCGTCACCAAACCTTGATCAAGGAAAGACTACCTTTATTATTATTATTTATTTATTATTTCTTTTATCTCAGATTATTATTTATCGTGCACATTCTGCTCCTAAATTTTAGTCATTCCAAAACCGAAATTTTCTGTGAGAGAAAGAGTGAATAAATCGATTCAGCTGAGAATAGACCAAGGAAGAAGTGGAATGCTTAGCCCTGAAATGGATAGTTTATCAGCTTGTCGAGAAGCAAAAAAAAAGTTGCGAAGCAGGTATAGCATTCAACGTCATCATCGTTCACCGTCTCGACGCAAATGCATCAGCTCCTATCTCGTGGTTCTGTTCATATTTCCCCTAATTTACGCGGATTCTGCGTCTAAGTCGATAAGCAGGCTCGTCCGCGGGGACATCAATTCTCCGTCGGCGAGTATTCAATGTAAACGCGGAAACGACGAACGAATATCTCTTCCTTAATAAGCCTGGCTAACAGAGTTTGCATGTTTTCGCGGCGAACGGGGTTCGACACTGCGACCAGGCTGGCTTTATCGTTCGAAGAGTCTGGAAGCGTCGAGAGATTGAATCTCCGCGATGATGCGATAGCGAGATGAGGCGTGGGAGCGAGTCGAAACTAATCTTTCGAGGCGAGCAGCTCATTCAAAGCGCGTGTCTAGTCCTGTTCCCTCTTCCCCGGACACATCAAGAGGGAAAGTTCGCTCGAGCGTCGTCCTCGCTTCTCCTCCCGCGTTGCGCGTCACGCCGAAAAATAACTTAAGAGTATTAAACGTCTACGATGGGTTCTGTGAGAAAGAAATGAATAGAACGTTAAGCTGTACCCTTTCTGACCGAGAAATCGCTCACTAACCGTACTAATAAAAGTCCTGACGAGTTATTAGATTAGTCTACCTTTATTGTTGATGAACGAGAAACGCGTTGGCGCCTTCTGTTCAAGTACGCAGCTTCCCACACGCGCATGTGCGCTGCTCTCGTCACTAGAGGCGCGCAGTCTAAATCACTTTCCCCTTTCTCAAAACCTCCATTATATCTTCTAACCAGAACACTTTCATTGAGATGTCAAATGAAGACGGCGCAGAGTACCGACGACCTTTGCGTAATTACAATACTCAGCATATCTTATTTCTGGAGAACAATCATGCATTGTTTGACACGTGAAATCGACAAGTTACGAGATTTTGTCGCAATGCGCAGGAGAATCGATTAGTTAAATAACAGTATAAGTCTAAAATTAGCCACTTTCAAATGACCTCAAAATTATGACTGGACCTTAAAGCCAAAGTGCACTGAATCACACAGAAAACAATTGGCTCTTAAGAAAAAACTGACTGTGAAGTCCAGATATGTAAAATATGCAGAACTCCACGTTGAAATGAAATATTTCATAATGTGATTTTTGGATTTGTACTATTCTACGACTCAACGATTTTTCAGCTCGAAAATCTAGGAGTAATTTACAATTTAACAACAGATCCTAAAAAATTTGGTTTCCTGTGAAGCCACCTCTTCCAGATCCTCACGATTCTGTACCAATGTCTAAACAGTAGCTAAGATGCGTCTGTATACGTCGCGACACTCTGCACAGAAACCCGTTAAAGAAGTAGTTGTAGTCCAGCAGCAGTCGAGGTAACGAGAAGTTACCGATCGTCAATGCTCGGTCGCAACGGGGGTTTATAAATGGGTACACCGGTAAACTCCAGCTACACGGGATTACGCAAGCACTCTCGCTAAGAGGGTGTATAGCCGCGCATAATTGCGCAACAATGCCCGACGAGACAATGAAATATCGTGTAATCACGAACGCCGCTGAGAAGCTGGCGGTGTCGCGTACACCAAGATCATCTTTCCAACGTGTCGCCGGTGACGTTTAGGCTACCAGCATTTCCTGAAGTTACAGACGCACGGTAAATAGAATAGGTGAGCTCGGATGCAAGAGAAATGTTCGAGAGAGCCATGGAGGACTTTGAAGTCTTGGGAAGCCGAGTATGGTTAACCCTTTCGTGGCTTGGTCGACACAGTGAACAAGTAGGATAGAAGGTACCAGACTGTTTAGTACAAGCCTTAATAAACTCTTTGTGCTTTGAAGCGATCGCCGACGTGACGACGCTAGTTTTCCCTAAGACTCTCGAGTCGCCTCTGAAGCGACGCTGTATTTATCGAACAATCGATCTATGAAATAGTGTACGAAATATGTTCCTAAAGGCACCCACCTTTAAAAGCACGTTCTAACAGCTTAGTGAAAAAGACTGAAAGACACTTTCTTCCCAAGAACCACTTGCTAAACGCGTTGGGAAAGCTTATGGATAACCTGGACACCTTCTATAAGTTCGAGTGGACGTGTGACCAGTCGATAGTAAATGTAAAAAAATCTTTCCATGTTCTGCTACCGCAATAATTGGAGAGCCATTATATGAGTGGCGCGCTTGCTTAACGATACCCTCTAAGTCGCGGTTCACGGCGAAACTTTTCACGGATTAACGCGGCTCTCCCATAACGGTGAACTTTATCGCCCATTGGATTTAGATAACAAGCCCGATTACGGTTCCAAACTCGAACGCACTTTGAGTTACAGTCTCATAGTGGCCGAGAGAAGGTGTAAAATCGTCGGGGGAACGAGCCAAGCCTGTTGCGACCAGCTGCCTCGCTTCCTACTGAATTTCTCTTCCAGATTATCGCACGTTTGCAGGTTTGCGATCCTCCTTTCGATCGTAAACCTTTTTCCGCGATCTGCGCCGCCTAGCTCCGCGCGAAATTATGGCAACGATATTGAAGTCGATCCTATCCCAGGGGGTGAAACGTGCACACTTAACTCCCAGTCACTTTCGAGAGCAACAAAAAGTGAGGGGAAAACGAGCTGGCGACGATTACGCGGTTTACACGTGGCACCGATTCCCCGTGGACCGAGAACGCTTTTCAGATAGCACCGATCACGGGGGAAAGGTCTCAATTAATCTTGCCGCCCACCCCCTACGCCGCGGGCCGGTTCGCGAGGCGTCCACTCGTTCGACGACAATGTTAATTGGTCCACCGGTAATTTATGTGTCGGTGCTGTATCTGTCGCTCGGAGGCTGTTGAAGTGGAATGGATCGCATTAGGAAACGGAGGAGAACGTCGCGAACGACTTGTTCGTAAATCACGAGGTTCGAAGGAACTCCTCCAGTACTCAACCTGATCCAAACCAGAACGCGTTCCATATCGTAGGTACAGGTAGGTAGGTAATAATATCTATTATTTTATACTTTTACTGCAGATAGATTAGGAACAGTGGTGTATTTCTATCTCCTTTAATACGTTAATAATAGCGTAAAATATTTCTCAGGTTATAGAATAATTCAGTTTCTAGGTAGACTGAATCGATGAAAATGTGCGTTCTGACTTAGGCTGCGGTTACAGTGGATGAGTTTTCTGACGAACTGATGATCTGGCGAATATGTCTGAATTTATCTTGTATGAATAATAAATAGTTCAGAAATATTCGCCAGAACATCACTTCATCAAAAATCGTAACCAGTCTTAATGAACGATTGTATAATGTAATAAGGACTTACTTAAAAATAATGCAGAATTTGTTAACATTTTTTCGAAGTTTTCTACAGTAAACGACTGGACGTATAATTAGATATAAACGACTTAAGTTGCTTATGAAAAATGTGTTCAGAAATGTGCCTTACGGAAAATCAATTATAGAAACGGAAGGAAGATTAATTTTTTGCATCATATAAAATGCATTACTTAGAAAGTTGTTATGTTAATCTTCTACTAGTTACAACTACACAAACCTTCTATCCATCTTTAAGGATATTAAATTCGATGAGATTACGTTAATATTTCTTTCACAGTTTTCTCCAAGAGTTATATGACTGCCAGCAGATTAATACATAACACGTTTGCCTAAATGGAAATACCCAGAAACGATACTGTGAAAACGATATCACGAAACGATAATCGTGAGCCACAAACCGATTTCGACACATGAAGCTGATATTCTAACACCGTCATATCTTACGAAACACGAACTACGATATTCTGAGACAAACTGATTTACACGCAAGTATTTTTTAACAGTTTCTGATGAACGAGAATCGGCCACTGAATATACAAGGTGGAAATTATAAAGCGTTACAGACGAGTATTTCCAAAAATATTGATTATACACAAAAATGTTTCAGATGAAAGTTATTCAACACGGAGGGGAATGTCATGTGTTGGGACTTTAATTTTTCCCGGAGGATGCACAAAGGTGAAGGTCACGACCATTTCTTCAAATGGAACCATACTTTTATTTTTTGCTAGTATTGTAGCTTATCTTAAGACGAATTTGAAAACTATCTACAGAAGGTCATTACAGGTCAAACTTGCAGGAAAATGCCGAAAAGGTGATTGAAATAAGTGTATTGAGCTTGCATGTTCACCAGGAAAAATAAAAGTCCCAACACATAGTATACCCCTCGACGCTGAATAACTTTCATCTCAAATATTTTGGTGTATAATCAATATTTTTGAAGATATTCGTTAATAACGCTTTATAATTTCCACCCTGTACGTCGTCAGAGGGGTTTCAGAGACGCAGACTCGAATGGGCTCAACGCAAGAACGAAAGTTCTTGCAAAACGTCGAACGAAAGTCAGACGGTTCGTCGACGCTTTGGTTGGCGGGCCACCCGCGCGGCCTGCTTCTTTTTTCGACGAAAATTTCTCTGATGTTCCGACGTGAAACGTGGACCTTCGCGTGCCTGTTACCCGCGATCATCCGTGTCTACCAGCGATTCTCTATACTCGCCTGTGCCTGACCGCGATTATATCTCAATAACCTTATTTCATGACGATCGGCTGCAGAGACGTCAATGGTCTTCGGTGAAATTCAAGCTCGAATTTCACGAAGTTTCACGCTCGAGTTACTCCAGGCCCCAGATCAACGGCGGTTCAGGGCAAGTCAGGCATAATTGCGTAGAGAACGTTGTCCTTAAAAGATCATTCTTTAAATGGTGCGAACAAGTTCCGGTGGTGATCGTAATCTCCTTGTCTGAGACAGCGTAAGCTCTATTCCTTCGGAGAATGACTCGAGGGAAAAAATGATTGGAAAGAAATTGGAAAAAATGGGAACAATTGACGAACTATACAATAAAAAATTAATCATGTTTTTCATATTAATTCTTTCTAAATTACTCTTTATACTCTGTGCTCTATAGAACTTTACACGCTCTATTATATCGCAAACTATATTAGATTTCAATCACGCAGTAAACCGCTTTGAATTCTCCTCAAGAAGATTGAATCTGCCAAGTGCGATGGAGTTAATCCATTGTTCATGGTTTTCGCGCATCGCAACCAACGAAAAAAGGTGAACGGTTTGGCCCGCGTCCAGCCGGCGTCGAATGAAGTTTCCATTATAACTCGCCGCGGATGAAGCGGAATTTCATTCACGAACCACGTACCGGTCGTCGTGCACGTTACGGTAGTAACGAGTGTACGTGATCACCATAATACACAGGGCTGGGATAAATCGTGGCTACGCGCCTGATTTATTCGCCCTACGGAATTCCACGATGGAAGGTGCTTCAATTCTACGAGCCTCCTACTACTTTTACCCCGCCCCTTAAGTAGAGACATTCCAGAAACACGATGTCGCCTAAAGACAAAGGCACTCTCGAACAGTTCGTGATTATCCCCTTCGTTCCGCTTACAACTGTCGAAAGAGCGAAACGCGAAACTCACTTAAAAAGAAACCGAAGTGAAAGACAAAAAACGAGGCTGGAAGGTAGACAAAACAACCCTGTGCCTAATTAACGCGAGGAGGCCAGGACCCCAAACATCCTGCACGTGAACAGAGATTCTGACAGGGTGGAACTCGCGTTTGTCAGTGGCTCGATAAAAGACGGAGAGGCAGAGAGAATTCGAGGATTACAGAAAGAGAGAGGAATAGAGAAATGGCGAAGGGCAGTTAGGTTAGCTCGTCGAAATGTGCAGTCCAAGGGCAAGGTGAGGCCAGAGGGTCGAAGGGGATACTAACAGAAAAGAGAAATAGGGGATGGAGGGCGAGGTTGGGGGTGGGATCCACAAAGCGGCGGCGCTTTAAGGGAGAAAAAGCTTTTTGCTCCCGGGGTTGGAGTCCCCGAAGCGACCGCGACTCTGCGCGAGTTACAGCTGCGGGGTTGGGCGGCCAGGGGGAGCAGAATCGATTTTAGCCCCACCCGGATATGCGATAGACAGGGAGAGAAGGCAGTGCCCTCGATCCTCGTGCGCCTCTAGACGTATCGGCGCGGCGGACGAGGCCGAGGGAGAGTCGGCAACCTGGCTCCACTGTGCTTTATAATAAGATACTTTATCGACGACGCGGCAGGTATAAAATCACGAGATATATCACTTGTCGGGAGCATCCACTGGCTCGGTCTATCTTCCGCGGAGAAGTCGGGGGCGCGACCGACCTGAACAACTTCCTACAGCTCGATGGCACTTCGTCTTAATACTGTACGGTATCGAATCGCTTTTTGAATATCCTGTGCTTTGCAAGGGCTTTGAGAGAGCTTTCAAATATTATATGTGGATTTCAAAAGTGATACAACTCAGAAAAGGCGATTTTTTTAATAAGCAAGCTGATAGCATAGATATTTTCAAATTATTGTTATATTCGTTTAAAAGTTAGTTGCGTCTAGTTCTTGATAATCACCAGAAATTGTTATGTATCTAATAAATTGGATATACAGACACTACAAGTGTATAGGTTGACTTTTATGTAACATTACATTTGTTTGTGTCTATATCTTCATGTACAAAGTGGGCTGTTTGATTATTTTCTAATAATAATAATAATAACAGTGAATATTTTTAAATTATGACCTTTTTATCAGTTTAATAACCGAACCTCTATAAAACTTTAAGATTGTAGAGTCTATTCAAAGAATCCTTAATAAGTACAAATTATTTGAATAGTGTTCACACAATCACTTGTTGCAACAAGTTCAACAAGCAACAAACTTCCTTTCTCGGTAGTTTTGGCTTTTCCAAAAAACCGCAGCTTTTTGAATCGTCACTTTTGAAATACATAGGCGAAATACAAAAATAATGCAACTCGATTATAGGTACATACATCCATTTTAATTTCTTATCATTAAATTAGATGTCCTGTTTCTTAATTATTTTACATGTTCTTTGGTACACCTGCACTTAGGTGCACTTACGCTTGAATACACTTGCACTTTGAACAAATATGCAGTAAAAAATCATCTATTAATTTTTGAATGATGCATTCTGTCATTTTTGAAAACCATAAGATTAAAAGTAATCCAGTGTATAAGCCACTATAAAATTACTGATATTAATCTTGATAACAATACAGGTAATAATAATTGCTTTTATTCTTTTGGAATCACGGGATTAAATCTAATCCTGCGTTTATGATATAACTTGTGTTTGCGAAATAAATATAATATTCATATCTACTAATTCTCGTCTGAAAAATAACACTCATAATAATACTACATAATATTTCAACAGGAACTGTCGAATACGAAAGAAGAATAATTTTATGCGTCGAAGAGCGTGAAACCTTTTTTCTTCATTAATTTTCGAAATGAAGAGGGAATTAATGTGAACGATTATGTCGGTAGAACGAAAGAAATTAAACACGCGCACGGCAGTGAAAAGAAATACGACTTATAAGCTTATAATCGAGCTACTGCTATTTGTCTGCATAAAGGTGTGGGCGTATCTCGTAAAAAATGTATTGACTCTACCACTAGAGCGGATTGCCTCTTTCGTGGCGGGTATTTACAGAGGCTTGTGAAACCACTGAATTTATCAAGAGGGTTTACACTGACTTTGCGCGAACAATGGCCCGTGTGTACCGTTTTTCCTGAAAATCGTTAAACTTTCACATACTCAATCCTCGTTAAAATAACTCCGTCACGCGTTCAGTACCTACGAATAACGTTTCTAAAAGTGAATATCAGTCCCTTGTTTGGCATGACTCTCAGAATCCAAATTGGGGAGCTTTGTATCACCACTTTTTTCCATTTTATTTACTGGAATTTATCAATTCAGTTTCTGACACCTTCACACGTTGAAAGTAAATCCTCAATTTCTAATTATATAAATTCTTTTTAACTCTTTTATCTTTCATAATCTATAAAATCTCGAGATCATCTTTTCTTAAAGCAAAACCCTAAATAATAAATTCACATTCTCATTCTAAAATAAAATCGATCCTTACGTTGTATCTCCTCACATTTATTAAGTTTTCTCATTTATAAGAAACCGATGTCAACCAACAAAGTAAACTTCCGATCCATCCTGAGCATTGTTAACAAAGATCCGCTGCAGGACTCGCTATTATTCCTGGAGCAAGTGGTCCCGACGAAACTTAAATAGCCAACTGCAGACACGATTATTGATTCGAAACTGCATCGACCCTCCTCTCTTCTGGGCTGCTGGTGCTGTTGGCCTACTTTAACCCCGTGCGCTGCGAACGCCATACCCTGCTGCTGACTGCAAAATTCTGTTCGCTGTTTCGCACGCGACGAGGCGACCATTCGACTGCTGCTGATGCATGGCATACACGGAATCGCGATCAATTCCCTCCGTTTACAGAGAAATACGTGACGCTTCACGCTGAACCAGCCGTGAACCGAGTCGAGAATAGCACGGAAGCAACGGCCGGAAAATGTTACCTTCCTCGCTTGTGAATTGTCCTTTCCACCACTTGCTGATGCAAGTTCAATTGAGTATTCAAAGAATTTCCAAGGACCGAAAAGAAATATTGGAAAGAAAACTTTTGAACTGGTTACTGATTTCAGAAGAAGAAAACTGAGGGACATGTAACAAAAACAATTGTTATCAAATTTTACGATATTTTTTGTATAAGAACACATTCTAGTGGTTTGAAGGAGGACTCATAAAATAGTGAATTCCAACAAAAAATACATATGAAATATGAAGAGTATTTTGTTAGAAAAATTTTAATCTATTGAACAGGGCTTGAAAATGCTGGAACTCTATATTTTTACTTTTCTAGAAAAAGGAAAAGAAACTTTGATAAGGATTGTTTCTTATATGAGTTACTCACAATCGGTTGATTTCTTGTGATATTGGATATGAGAAGCAATGAAATTTAAAGGATGAAGTTCCATTTTCAGATATTCAAACATGTTCCATATTAAATTTCAACTCAATGAAAAGGAGTTCTGTTTCCATAGCTTCATGAATTTAAATCAAACGCAAGAGGATTAGATTCCTTGAAAGAATCTCGTCACTGAATCTTAAGAAAACGAGTCAAAGATATCACTTACAACGATCAGTTGGTGTAAGATCAAGCTCGAATTGGTATTTTATAGAGAGGAAACCCAACGTCGACGATTCCACATTTCTCAACATCTACGCGAGGGCAGACTGTTAGTTCCATTTGACCATTGCTCAAGTTTCCCAGCACGATCTCGCGACTCGTCGCGGTTTGAATATCGAAACGTTTTAAAACTCTTTCTATTACATGAAACCGCGTGTCGATACCATCGCACGTACACCACAGAACAACGGTTTATGTAATAACCGCGCGTCGATTCTGCGCAACTATTTTATCGAAAACACAATGATACAGACAACAATGGGACGAAATGTAATTCCGTTGCTGCGATTGATACACTGCTCTGGTAAAAACAAGCGCGGTTTTCTGCCCACTTCGACGCGAATGGAATTTGACTTGATCGTGACCTCTTTTTATCGCGAACTATAATCTTTGAGGAGTCACGGGAAAGATGAATATAGTTGAAGGAGATATTAAGTTTCGAGTGGTTGAGATCAAAATAAATTTCAAGCAGTGTTCTCTTTTGTCCCAGTGGGTTGTGGTGCTTTGTTCCGATAAATCGCAGAAGAATATAAGTGTCCTACTCACAATATAGTAGTTTCACTCAAAGCTTTAAGGAAAGGCTTAAATCAAACTAAAATCCATCCCATTTAATCCTCTTTCACACGCCTCTCATCATTACCATCTTCTCTTCATCATTACCATCCCAGCTAATTACACGCTCGTGTAACAGAATCGTCGTCCTCACGAAGACAAGCTTCGACCAGTGGGCGAAGCTTTCGCGCGTATCGGCCCGTTTTTCGACGAGGATAATTAGAAACGGTAAATGAATTAAGCCGTAAGTGGCTTTCTCCGTTCCGCGTTCGGCGATAATTTATGCAGGAAAGTTCGCATTATGCCGCTAATAGGGCTGTTTCCACGATATTTATAGAGCCGTTTCATAATACGCCGTACGTTATAGAGCGGGAGCGATAATTAGAGGCAGGCCGCGGCAACGCGACGCTCTATCTCTCCACCTATAACTTTTCCCATCCGTTTTTCGAAGCGATAAACCCTTTGCGCTTCCAACAAGCTCCTGACGCAGCTCCCAACTCGAATACGGTTACGCGAGGTGTCTTTGAGCGCCGCCGATCGCGCACGTGCGCCAGCCGCTCACAATGAGCAACCGCACAATAATCGTGTTTCATCGAGATGAATCGCAAGCGTTCCGCAGCAAGCACGGCCCAGGCAAATTTGAGAGAGCAGAATGATTGGTATAATTACGCGGCCAGCCTCGTAATTTCGTTTCGCAGGCTCGTTTCGACTCAAAAGATGGATGAACCTCCGTGTTGGGTAACGTTAACAGCCTACACGACGCTATTGTGTTCGAACTCAATGGATACTCTAATAAACTCGAAATCTGGGAGTACGTGTTCGACGAGATATATCTCTGGCCATAGATAGAGATATCGTTGTTAGGCAATTTCAACAAAGATCGTGGTTCACAGAGGGAAATGGAGAATGCTTGTTAAGTGGTTCACCATTGTTTTCAGTCAAACAGAGGAAACTGCTCGGGGGTGCAATAAAATCTGAAATTTATTTCTTTCGAAGAGAACTGTGGGGTGAGAATTAGGATGATATATTTCGACGTGGTATTTACAATTTTATAGATTTTAGATTTATAGATTTTAGATTTATAGATTTTCATGGTAAATTCAGTTACATCTTTGATGAGACCGAAATGAACTAGAAGGATACAAATTGTTCTCTAAATTGTGTTCTTTGCCGTAAATTTAACAATCGCCACAAATCTATAACAAGGAATACTACAATTCATTTATAATATACTCATAATAGACTAACCCACATCCATTTTTTTTTAAATTAAATTTTTTCAGGATCTTATTGCTTTCTCTTTATTTTATTAAGGTAATAGGAATTTAGTTAAGTTACGTTACAAGTACAGAAATTTCTCCTGAAAAATAACCACAAAGAACTTGAGCCACGTTGGCTGACAGGTGCAGAAATATTAATTACAGTACCACAAAATAGTACTCAAGAAACACTATCAATTTATAACCACAACTTTAACATCTACCATGCAAAACTCTATCTCACTAATTCGTCCAGCTACACTAAAGAAATCCGCGTCCTAGTTTCTATGCACAACATGGAAGCCCAGCCTAGTTCACGAATCATGCAGATCACGCAACCCCGTCAGTTAGCCAACTTTTAATCGGCCGTTAATTGGAAATGAGTTTGTTACATATTTTACGCGACGGCAGTCTACCACGAACTTGCGAAAGCAGCAGGGAAGAGAAGAAAGGGGAGGGTAGAACACGGTGAGAGACAAGGCATATTAGATTTATGTCGAAAGGCTGAAACGAGCAGCGCCATGTCTCCCAGCGATTCGATTATTAATTAACCAAGACCCGCTCGCGATCGCGAGGTTTTTCTGGCGCGCTCGAACGTCGAGTATCGACCGATCGTCGACGGAGAAAGCACAAAGAGAGGACGCGCACGCCATCGTCCCTGTGTTCTCTGTTGCATGATCGTTGCTTCTATGCAACTCGAAATTCCCATTATCCCTGGCTGTCTCAGCATGATTTTACAACCTGTAACTGCTGCATGAAAGTCAACACCGGCAGGCGAACAAGATAGGTACACGAGGAAGGATTACATACATACAAATAATCTAGCAAAATTCGAAAGCGAGTGAAGCAACACGAACTACGGAAGGCCGTGAGCAAACAATCCTCACAAGATTTGCAATTATATCGCAGAATTATTAGAACGAACTTTCTAGTAACCGATTACTCCAAGAACTGGGTCATCTCTCAACGCGATCCCTCCTGGCGTACTCAAGGGCGATCGCAAAAAGTTCACTTTTTCAAACCCTCGTAACGATGTAACCCTTCAGCGTCATTGTCCCAGTTTGAAGGTAAACGCAAACACGCTAACAGAAAAACGAAATTCTGGAGCACTTGCTAAAAGGCAATTACCATAGTGCTCCCTAGTACAATCCTAACGAGACAAACAGAACCCTCCACCCCTCCATCCAAACTACCAAAAAGCGAGTCACGACACGATCGCTGTAGGTGACAGCCGACCAAAAAGCCATCCACGGAAATTGCATCGAAGTCGTCCCATGTGCCGCGTGCACGTCCATCACTCGAAGAGAAAAAAAGAACGAAGAGCGTTGCGTGAGCCAGTCTCGAGCACTGACAAATGGATGGCACCGATTGGGGACGCTTTTATTAGCAGCAGCGTCCATTTACCTGTGCCTCCTATGCGAGTCGTGGCGTTCTATGCACAGGACGCTACGTTAGGTCCACCCCCGCGCTAATTTTCCCCGGGTCAATAAGTCGAGTAACGGTGACGGTGCATGCGAGGGGTCAGGAGCACGGAATAGGAGCACGGAAAGTGTGTTCGTTGAAAGGACACGGTGTGTACCTTCTTCCGGCGCAGCAGCTTCCAATCGAAGTGACTCATTCTGCTAGGGCTCGTTAGCCTCTCTTTTATCGTCCTGCTCGTCCTGTGCGCGGCTCCTTTCGTTCTCCCGTGTCACCGGGCCGGTCGATTTATTCCCACGGTGCACGGCTCGTCTCCGCTCGCGATGGCCGGGCTAGGTTTCGTTGACGCGTTTCAACGTGAACGACGACGGCGACGACGACGACGACCACGAGCACGACGAAGAACACGACCGACACGAGACGCTATGGAGCTTGCATTCCCGACACGGCATCCTCGCGAGCCTCCACGCTGAAATCCTCATTGTTCTCCGGTCTCGCGCCCGAGGATACGTGTCCTTGGTATGGACAGCAGCATCCGCCCACTCGGGATGCACGCGAGCAGCGGGGATCCTTCGAGAAGTCGCTCGCGAAGATATTCGCTCGCCAAGGCCTTCCGGGTGATTTTTCCCTTTTTCTCTCCTCTACCCCATCCACCTCCTCTTCATCCTTTTTGCCTCTTCGCTTCTTGTCCTCCTTCGTTCCCGCTGCCTTCGTTCAACGGACGGACGATGCAGGGAAGATTCTACGTTAAAAGGATCATTTTCGCGCGAGGGTGACTTCTTGCTCCATATAATATCTTTCATCTGCCCTATTCTTCGTCCCTTTCACGCTTCATCGATTTCCCGCAAAAACTCGCACGAGCCTGTGCTGCACGCGAATCGTACCTGGCGGACGAGAACACGCCGAACTGCTGCCAGGTGCAGTGGCTGGGTCACACCACGCACTCCTACACTTCACTGCTTATCGCGAACGAGTCGACGAGCACTCTGGCGCGTCCTGCACCGACAACTCGCGTGACACCTTCCCGAAGGCGAATTTCGTGACGCGCAGCGAGCTCGTCGGCAGGACGTAAATCCTCGTGATCCACCTAGTGGCCCGACCGCCTCCGCTCACCCTCCAATGTTGCAAAAGCCACTCGATTCGCGCACTAACACTTCGTACACTACTCGAGCTCTGGGTCTATCGACTGACCCGGTTACGAAAGGGGCGCTGCTGCTCTTGTCTCCTAATGGACAGTCGCGATTCTTGAAGGACGGTTAGGTTTGAAGGACAGGACGGATGAGAGGTCGCGACGTGGCTGTCTGATAGCCGAGAATGCAGGGCGGCGTACTGTCAAAATATCTGCCGTCTGTACGGTGCCAACTTGCTGCCAGGGCTCTGTGACCGTCGCGCCACACGGGCATGCGTGATAACGCTCGCTACCAACGCGGGGATAATCGAACTGCCGACATCGACTCGCCATTGCTGCCCCACTGTGAATGAAAGCTACGCGGCCTGGCTAGGATGTCCGAGCAGACTTTGGAACTCGTTGCGTTGATTCCTTTCTGACGAATCCGTTTTCACGTCATGTGTAAAGTATTTTGTCTCTTGTTCGTTGATCAGGATTTTATTTGAGTCGTTATTGTATATTTTTTCTTTGTATTGAGTCAGTATTTTTGTGGTGAACGAAGGGTGTAGTGAACTGCTGTAGAACGAGGAACTGGAGGAATAGCGTCAACCTTACTATAACATGGTTGATTCGTTCCGTATTATATGGAAAGTTTATTAAGCGTGTTATATGGAAACCGTGTTATACGAGAGGTGTCTAAATTTATGAAGTCGTGTTATATGGAAACCGTGTTATAAAAATACCTATCGTGTTTTCAGAGTATCGTGTTATAACAGGATTGAGTGTATAATTTCAGAGAACGTGGAAAAAATATTGCTGAAGTATAAAGTGATTCGATAAAAAGACAAGTATGACGTGAGCAAAAGATGTGTTTGAGCATAGGTTTTTCTAAACTTCTTAACACTGTCTAACACAGGATATACATAGTGTTCGATAACAGATGTCAGACAATTTAAGGGATGATTCTACATGTTAAAATAAGATTTAAATGAAGAATAATAAAATTCTGTTTCAGGCTGAGTTTCCGAGTTACTAATGGTTGAGAAAACACCTACAATTCGTGTGAAATGTGTCCGACTCAGGGCTTATTCTACTGACTTCGCTCTGTCTGACCTGACTAATGCACGCCGGCAGTAGAGTAAGCCCACGATCAGACAGATTTCACGCGTATTTTAGACGCTTTTGCGACAATTAATTCTCAAATAAAGCCTCAAATGTAATTTTCATTCTATTTTGACACACCTCTTCAATCACCTCTTCAAATTTTTGACACCTGTTGTCAAATACCTTCTAAAAACTCATATATTCTTAGTAATAGCTCCCTACTTAACATTCCTAAAGTGTCAATCATCTCAAATTAGAAGCCTAGCGATGGTCATCACCCAATGCATAGTACCAGTATGATAACCATAATTCTGAGTCAATACCCAAACAATATTGCTCCAAATGAATGGTATGAAGAAGTCCAATCAAAGAATCGCTATAATTACGATGTTTTCTCACGGCATGAACAATTGAGCAGAGGCTACAAAATTGTTTATCAACGTCGAGAAGATTTTACGGTCTAATGGCGCATTGTACGCTTTCATGGTGTATCCGCGTTGCATATCGACGTGGAAACTACGTTTCGTCAGACTTCAAGCGACGATTGTCATCGAACGAACACAAAGGTTACGACTCTTCTGCTCGTGACACTCGCGTGACTATAAAATCACAGTCTTTAATATCGTCGATGAGCCGTGGAGGAAGGCAACACGTCGTCGTTTCGTTAGATCCCTTGTTCGCTCCTCGCCGTTTCGCGACTCGTCATCCCTGCCATGCGGTTAATTGAATGACTCTTTCACGGACAATCGAATCGCCGTATCACCAGTGACGAGCCCCTCATCAAGGCAGGGAACGTTTCCCACAGCATTTTCCACTGTTTCTGTTAAATTTTTATTCGAAGCTATAGAGTGAGATTCAGGGGGTGAAACTTCCTTTAAGTCTTATTTAGAATATTTATTGAAAATTTTTATATTTTAGTGGGCTGCCTGTATGAAACTGTATTTAATCTGTTATTAAAGTCTCATAGCTCTAAAACTTTTAAACTATTTGGTAGAATACAAGACCATAAGACTTGAGATACCTGTATCAATAAGAAATATAATCTTGACTACTGTAATTATACTCCGAGACAGTAGCACGCTAATGTTCGGTCCCATTTGCTTTCAATTTGCTCGTTGCATCCGTTTTTTATGTCAACCAGCATTTAATTTGTAATAGGTAATAACATTATGTCGTGACTGTCTCCATTCAGGTCGCTCCACCAAAACGATAACAGTTAATTCTTCCAGCAATTGCACTATCGAATTCAATCTCCAGACAGCATGGCGTGCGGTAACCGTATTCGTATTTCGTTCACGAAAGCTATTCTAATAACTTCCTCAACGTAGCATTTCAACAATGGAGATTAATTCATAATCCTTTCAGTGCAAATCAGACTTCAATCTCCTATCCACTCGACCGTGCACCCTGTGACGACTTCCTCATCCTGAATTCTTGCGGAAACAACACTCGGCAAAATTATTCTCTGATTTACGAGGACATTAAACTCTAGAACGAATTTTTAGTGCAAGAAACAGCCGATAAGCTTCATTATATATCGTCGTAAAAGCATAGATATACATTGTACAATATTCTTTCAGCATAAGCTCGTTAGTACATTCACTATATCTTAACATTATTTAGGAAAAGAGTTTTATTTACGTTCTCTATCAGTTACAACTTTAACAGAAGCAACGTGAGCCACTATTAGCCTAGGCACACACGATCAACAATTGGAAGACGACAATTTTGTCGTTTCTAAACATCGGTTACAAATTTACCAGATTATATCGTCTGTCTTCTTATCCATGACATAGAAAAAGAAGAATTGCTCACTCTATAAACAATCTTTAAGTCAGATGCACATGAGCGACATTTTAATGCACCATTTCTTTGCAATCACATATCTGTTTTCACTGTTTGTAATTGGGAAAACAAAGAAAAAAGAACATATAATCGCAATGAAATCGTGCATAAAAATATTGTTCGTGTGTGCCCAGGTTTAACATAAACTGGTTGTCAGAAACGTATTTCACGCCATAAATACGTTAATGAACAACAATACGTCTATACCAACGAAACGCTATATTACGATAATGAGTTCATCATCGAAAATCATAATCGAGTACGACAAAAACGCAGAAGTGAAAATGGACAAAGTTTCGCCCCATGATGTGTTGCATTTTCACTTGGCGGGTGAACGATCACGCGAAGCGATTCGCGTGAGATGAAAGTACGAGAAATGAGCGGCGGTCGTGGATTCGCGAGATAACCGCGCATACACGGCACCCGATAAATTTTGCTCCGCTTTGTTAGCCAACAGTCTCTGGACATTCACAAAAAAAACTGAAGTTTAACAGACTTTGAATGATCGTTAATATCCTTGGCTACGTATCAAGAGAAATCTTTTTAAATACTCCAGTCGGAGCGTTACAGGCTGAAAAAAGGAATAATCCAGTATTTTCTACCTTCGTCACGCCTCATGACCAGCAAAGTTCCCCGAAGTCCCTTCAATGCCGTAAAAGGCGATATTTGGCGACGCAACGAAATCCGTTCACCGTTACTCGCGTGAGGTGAAACGCGTTACACGCGCGTAAAATCGCGCTGGAATTTCGCTCGGCAGGCCAACTGGCGCCATCTGTCAGAGGAAGCCCGCACCAGGCGGCCTCTTCCGCATTTCATCAACAATGCAGGCTCGATCGTGATAGAGCAACCAGGAGCAGGGGAATGCTGGCTCGGTCTCGCTAACGAGAAAGTCGTTGCGAATTCGCATGCAAATCGGCCCGCGTTGTCCGCTTCTCTCGCTGGCCAAGGAACAATATCGCGATTTATCTGTTCCATCCTCCTGCGCATTAGACGCGCGTTCCTCATCATCTGAACGCATCGATTATAGTGCCTCTTGGAGATATATTGGCTTAGGTGAGATCCACCAAAGAAGCGTACTGTACAATACCCTTGTGAGTGCAAGCAGCCAAATGTGTTCTCTGCTACTTGGTTCAAACCTGTATCTTATTTGGCCACGTTTACTTTCTTAGCCTCCACAAGGCTCCCGAGACCTCGTTTGGACAGTATTACTCTTGCGTTCCAAAGAAGCAGTACCGTATCTGATCCCTTTCAGAGCGCCTGACTAGGCATCTAAACACTCATTGTCAGAGGCGTGAAGAACTTGAACCCCTGCTGTTTCTACGAAGTCACCGATCCTTCAAGTTAACATAAAACAAGATCACTCACAACGATCAAAACTCGAAACGACTTCGTTTACTGATGAGTCATCGGCTTCCAAATTCGCAGGAGGATCGTTTTCGCGGGAATAAGGTTTTGCGCAAGAATAGAGAGAGTGGCGCGGAAAGCAGCTCGAAACGGTGGATAACGAGTCTCGGGGATCGAGTTCAGCAGTACGTCTTGTCTCCAAAACCGCAAATTACGAGTGGCCAGGGAGGGGGAGTGGGGGCACGTGAGCGATTCATCGCGACGGGGAACCGCCACGAGTCGAGTGGCCGACGTAAAGAATGTGTACGGCCGGTGCGAAGCGCTATGATTCAATTACGGGGTAACCGGCATCACGATCACGTGTAAATCAAGATAAATCGCCCGGTGTACAGGCACTGGCCTGGTTCGACGATGTTGGAATACCGCTGCCGGATAGCAATCAAATTGTCAGACGCTCTAAGTGCGAATCCCGCTTCTTCGCTGCTCTGAATATACGAGGAGACCTCCTCGTGCCCCGCCACGTCTCGCTCGATCCTTTCATGGTGGAAAACGTTGACGCACCAGGTGTCGATGATGCAGCCAGAGCCACGAGGCGGGTCATACGGGTCATGCCGTTTCGAGGACCTTGATTTGGTTGCTTGGTGGCAAGAGAACATTAATGCAATTGGAGTAATTTCTCTATTCAAGGAGAATTTAGCTCTTTCTCAATGTGTGAACATTTGTTGATTATAATAGCTAATTACTTGCATGAGAGAATATGCAAAATTGTAGGTAATTGTTACTATAATGATTATTTTATAAGAAATAGCCTTTTTTCGAGCATTACTTTTCGTTTAATTAATTCCGTAATTTCAATCCACCGAAGACCTTGTTTGTCGATCCCCTACTTTTGGTCAAGAAAATATGTATACCTCTAAGGGCGATGAAATTTTCATTGGATCCAGTGTCTCCACAGGATGATAGTCTCTGGGGAGATTCCCTGGCTTTGAACTTTAATTCTCAATTTACTTAACCCTACTTTTACCCTACTTTATATGTACCTTACCCCATCCCCTATATCCATGTCAATCCTTTCATTTTCATTAGTATTTCAACATACCTATACTTGAAATTGAATCAAAAAATTTTAATTAATTTTCAGTTTTGATTTTTTTTTCTTACTTTAGGTTTAAGTAAAACATCAAATGAGAATATCAAAAAATTTTCATCGATCAGTCTCTTCCATTTGATCGTTCTATCATTTCTCATTATTCTGTTCTTCTCGGGAGGCTTCCCTATCCACTGACCATCATTTACGGTCCATGAATAAACATAAGATTATAATTATGAAATAAATTTAGAACTAAATGTAACTTAAAACAAATGGGACTTTGAAAGTTTTCTAAAGTCTGCCCTGATCCGTCTGTTCCAAAATTTTACTGAAGTATTTCACATTCCAATACTTTCTTTATTTTCTTCAATTTCAAGTTGTCTGTCATATTATTAAAAACGAATTTGATTGCAATAAATACTTTATCAATAGTATTAAAAATAAATTCTGATTTCTATAACGTCTTTTGTAGTAGCACCATTAGGCTAAAGTGACAGGAGATTGTAAACACCCTGTATTAAAGCCCCATTAGCATCGGATGCTACTGCAGGCTCTTCCAGGTAAGAGCTTCGAACGTTCTTCTGCACGTGCTATTGTGGTCGCACGTTCGATTGCGTCGAGAGTCTTAATGAAGCGAGGAGGCTTCTTTCGCAATTGATTTGCGTCAGCGTAATGCGTACTCTCTCGCGCACGCCTCGTATTCTTTCCGGTTGAATTAAGAGTTTTTAAGAGGCACGTGAATGGAACACGACAGAGATAAATTATAGGGGAAAATTTGATCACTTTCATGTAAATGATAAAGAGACGCTCGAATGTACTTACGGCATCTCCATTTCAAATTTAATCATCGTGAAAACATCTTCCTTCTCAAGGATCATGAAAATTATACTTTCCACTAGTTCTCTAGACACCGTGAACAAGAAATGTTAAAAATAGATCAATTATACGAGAAAATTCAGCCTCATCACTTTAAGTGCCAGGAAATTTCTCTCAGCGGATGCTTCCTTTGTTTCACCCATACGAAATGCTTGAACCGTATTTACAGAATGAAGCTACTCGAAAAAGAAATCGTAGTCTCCTCTAACGATCCTGAAGAGCAGATCATGGTACTAGATAAGCTTCACGCCTTACAGTTTGCCAGGCCTCCGATATGGGAAAAATTGCTGATTATTTCCAAGAATGAATCAAAATTACCTTGTTCGCTACTCAACACCGCAATAGAATCGGAATCTCAATTAAAGAACTGTTTGCAAAGCAAACGTAAGAGCAGTACATCAGAAGATAATTCATCTCAATAAAGTCAAATTCATTCCGCTAAACAAGCCCACTATCTGACGACCATCTGTAATGCTTGAGACAGACCAGTCGCAACAATTCACTTCAGAAACTAGTAAATCTTTGTTCCTCTGGTTTCGATGACAAGAGATAAATCAAAACCTCCGATTATGTCGACGCCACTCAAATGGTAGAACGACTATGGCCCGTTTCATAGAGGAGAATGAAAATTAAAGTGGTCTCACAGTTAGGATCGTTCCAGCGGAATCCAAGTAGCGATCAAAGCGATTCCCTCGAGCTAACAATACGACGGAACCGCATAATTCATCTGAACGGAGCCAGGATCCGTTCCACTAAACGGATCATCGTCTAACGAGGATCATCTGGTGGCATCCACTCGCGCGCGCGCAACAGTACGGCTAACCGGCCAGGTATCATATCGGCCCGATCTAAAGAGCTTTCGAATTAATACCGGGGTAATTGCCAATCTAATTAGAGACGTGCGCATATCTTGTAAACGATCACCATTCGCCCCCTGCATTTTCGCCACTGCGTTCCACAGAAAGAATGCAGTGTCTGTCATTGAATGGATTAAAGATGGGCTGTTCTGAATCATTATGTAATAATCGGAATTTTTTGTTACGTGTTTCACGTTGTAACAAAGTATCAAATGTTTATTCTTTAAATTAGGTGAAAATCTAATTTACAGAGGAGATAATTGTGCAGGATTTCCTCCTCGCAGGCTAACAACTTTCTGTTGAATTCATAGTGAGTGGAAATGGCTACTAATGTTAATTTATGAATCTAATCTATGAAATAATAGATATAAAATTGTCAATGTTTCAAATTCATAAATTTTCAAATATTTAAAATTGCTTACATTCAAAGTCTAAAATATTCATGTTGTCTCTTTCTTACATATTCAAATATTCAAGTACCCAAAATTTGAAGTATTCAAATTTTCTAATATTTCAAGAAGCTGCTTTGGTGTACCTATCACAAAAATATAGAATCATCATTTTGATACTACATACGTGTATTTCGCAAACTATTGGTCACATTTTCTCGAAAAATGCCATAAATTAAATAAAGATTCATTAAAAAGTGGCCATTACTCTTATAGATCTCCCTTCGTTAAATCCTAGTAAAAATGGGTATCCCTTTCTCTGACCCTTATTGCTGTTCTCCTACTCTATACAGGAAGTTCAATGTCAAGTGTCAGAAATTTTAATGTATGATTCTACATGCTAGAATAAGATGAAAATGAAGATAGACGTAATTGCATTTCTGACGTGTCTGACTTGGAATTTATTCTACTGACTTTTACTGTTTCTGATCTAGCACGCAGGAAGTAAATAAGTCCCGCGTCAGACACATTTCACGCGAATTTTAAACGCCTTTACAACAATTAGGTAATAACTCTGAAACGAAGCTACAAATACAATTCTGTTATTCTTAAGGTATTCCTTAGCCAACTATGTTGGTCAAATGGGAAATCATTACTAAAAGATAAATACAAAATTGGTATAATACTACGTAAATTACAGTAATAATTTTTAATACTATTTAGATTTATTGGAAAAAGTTAAATTTTAATAAAACGGTTGCAATACGAAAATAGAACATTCAACTGATTAGTGTTTAGCTACAATTGACTAGCTCCATTGCAATTGACTGACAAACACAACTTTTACACAAATTTCTTTTTCCATTAATAATTACGAAAAAACTATATGGAAAGTCTTCTTGAAATTAATATATTTGCTCCATAACATTTCAATATAACCTCATTCTAATTTTGGTAATGCTCTTCAATATAGTTTTCCTGTTTCAGACATAAAAAGTAGCTGAGCAGCAGTTTTTTCTGATTTTGCCATATATCACGATATTAAAATGCGTCAACTTTACTAATAATTTCTCGATAATTATACAGCAAATTCGTTTCATATTTCGCACAAAGATTTCTTATAATCTAAATTAGTGATCCTCAAAATTTGAACAACCTCTTAGACTTTCGTGTTTAGCTTCCTTAATTTTTGGCCTACCTTGACACATAAAGTCATCCCATAAAATTTCTCACACCTGTTGTCAAACACCCTGTTTTTCGAATACAATCACAGTGGAATACTTTTAAAGAGAATTCTATGGAACACAGCTTGGCAGTGAATGAATTAAACGCCCCTCAACCGAGGACACAGAGTTGATTTAATCGCGACCGACGCGAATGCACTCCCCGAAATTGCATAACAGCGATCGTTATCGAATGATTCGCGACCGAGCCAGGCGGCAGGTATCCGCCAGCGAAAGTTTCATTTGTGTTTTGAGCGCTCAATTACACCTCCTCGTCCTTATCTCCAGCGATATTTACATAAGAAATTGATACCTGGACCCGAGTTCCGCGTACACCGACGCAGCTCGGCTGCTTTGTCCTCCTCACGGTTTAATCGTCGAGTAATTGCACGGTCGCCTCAGTGAGCCTGTTATTAACGAACATTAATTGACGAGTCGATGACAGGACCTCGTTTTTCGTCTGTCAATCCGTGAGAAATGATTCGTGTATATATACACACGATGGGAGATTAAATATGTTGTCAACTAATCTCTTTAAAATTCAATGAATTGTTAAATTCTCCGGTGCAACAAATTCGAGACTCGTAAAAAGGTAGATGAAATTTAATGAGTTGCGACAGATTTATAACCCAATTCGAAGTGCAACGTTAGATGCACTCACAGCGGGAATCATTGGCCTCTGTCTGATTGCATACTGAACGGTTCTACTTCTTTATCTCGTGTAGAAACTGTTCAAGAGGCCAAGAAATAAAACCTACACACTTTTTTTACAATTTATGTTTCATTCGTAACATTTCTGTTATTTAAAAATTATATTATAAACGCGCGAATTTAGTTATACTTAGATAATTTATTACATCTCACTAATAAATATTCAAACTTTAGAATCTAATATTTTTAACTTGTATTTTTTATCCTAACACAGTCCACAGTCCTGTAAAACCTATGACCTCATTTTCAGCACACTCTATACTCTGTATATCCGCCAACCCTTCCTATCGGTCGAGATAAATAATTATACAGGTAAACTCTTCCTGGCGCGATAAATCTAAAGTTTCGAGTGCGTTTAAGGGCCAACACTCATTGTATCGTTGTCTAGCCGATATCGTCGGTCGCGAACAGGAAGAACTCCCTCGGGTCCCATTTTAGTCGCGTTTCCGTATCCGCGTAAAAACGAGTGGCGATATGCGTTAAACAAAAGCGGGTTGGCCGCTTATTAAAGAAACGAACGATCACCGGCGATAATTCGTAACAATAGGCGAGAAACTCCATTGTACATTGTGTTCCGATATGCTATCACGTTAACCGTCCGATTGATTTACTGCCAGCGGACGACTGAGCGCGAGAACCTTGCTCTAAATCCTCGGAAGAATTAATGAATCTTTTGAACGACGACAATTAACGGGGACCGCGGAACGTGGCACGCGCAGGCACTGTTTAATCCTTTCCCCCAGTATCTACTTTCTTCTTGGTTAATGGGTTCGTATTTACTGTTTTTTCAGGTTTCCCTATACATGCTGCACTTTTACAGCTAGAAGTTTTCGAATATTTAAATATTCAAATTTCTAAATATTCAAATCCTCAAATATTCAAATCCTCAAATATTGAAACATTCAAATATTCTAGTATTCGAATATTAAAACATTCAGATTTTCAGATATTCTGATTTTTAACCCTGAAAATACTCAAATATTCTAGTATTCGAATATTAAAACATTCAGATTTTCAGATATTCTGATTTTTAACCCTGAAAATACTCAAATGTTTAAATTCTTTAACCTTTTAAAAAGGGAGCAACTTTAACCCTTCAAAGACGAAACACTGTCATCTGTATAAGCACTGTCCACACAGAAATAAAAACTATTCCAGTAGAAAAGTTATATTTTCCACTTGGCATGGTATACACAAATCCTACAATGATTGAAAAATTACACCTAAACAGAAGTATGGCACATATAATACATTTAAAGTGATGTCTAAAAAAATATAAAATATTGACCCCATATCCCTCAAAAGTGAGTCTATCTGCTAAATCAAAAAGGGAGCGTCACACTGAAGGAACACTCTTCACAAATTAATCCTAATGCCTAAAAACACGTGTACGTACAGAACTCAATTTTCTTAGAAAGGGTGGTTCCTTTAGAGACTGACTAGGCCACTCTGGAAAGAAAATCGGTCGCGTGGTAGCAGTCCCACGAGGAGACGAAGATCGCAATCGAACGCGTAGATAGCCCTAGGTAGAGTCCGATACTTTACTACGAGACGTCGCACGATGTATGTACACAGAAGCCAACTAAGGAACCGAGTGTTTCAATTTATCGCCCCTGCCAAGCACTCCCTGTACAGTTACTCGTGTGAACGCCGACTCTAATAACATTATAAATAAAGATACGAATCTCCTGTGCGCCTCTTCGTCCTTCGCTATTTCTATGCTCGAACGATACGGTGTCTGTTTACCATAGTCCTCGCCGCTGCCCTCTCTCAGCTGATCAACCAACAATTAAGTACCTCTTTGAAATGCTTATGAAGCATACTTCATTACCATCAAGCCAGTACCTTCCTTCGAACCTGCTAACGATCTTCTTTCGCCTATACTCTTCGAATACGTATCGGAGGATAAGGATAAAGAGTACAAGTTACACATCATTTCACCCATTAATTTTTGAAGGATCCACGTTTGAGAACCTCTAGATCCGCGAAAGGAAAGCGTCTGAAGCCTTCATGATCTGGTTTGCCAACGCTGGAGGCTTCCAAGCGTGGGCCGTGTTATTATTCTTTAAGTTTCTTACGTAATTCATCGGAATTTCAGACGGAAACTGTATCCAGGCCAACCAGTAGAATTTTATACCGTATTTTTTTACAGAGACGCCGATGCTTCAGTCATGGAAACGATAGACGTCGTAACGCGACGAGGAAGCGCGGGTAACGCGTATTATTTATTGCTTTCGCTCGGGAAGTAGTTAGCCAAAGTTACGAGACGTCGCCGTACTGGAAATACCGTTTCTACTTGGCTGGTGAGAGAAGGGCGCTGCTTTTATGAAAATCCCGCGGTTCCATTCAGTCGCTGATGAAGGGTTGTCTTCGCGGAAAAATCTTGGCGTTTCATCGATCATCCGTCGATGACTGATATTGTCCGCGCGCCTCTTCCGGCAGAGCGGTCGAAACGAGAACATCACCACTTTTGAATAATTATTACATTCTAGATTCGAGGCGTCGCTTTCACTGACGTATTCGTATACGGCTTGGGCGAGGTCAGTTCCATGCCATCATCCACGATCGTTAATTTCGTGACAAAAAGGATGGTAATTGAATAGACGAGGCAAACATTAATTATCGGTGCCTATTATCTTTAGATGGATATACTCTAGCAGTAAACGCATTAAAAGTAAAATGAAGATAATAAGGTAGGAGTTCTATTTTTATAGGGAGGAGTTTTATTTTTATGTGAAAGTATGGAGGCTTCAATATTTTTTCTTATTAATCCACGAGAAAGAGCAGATAACAATTTGTGTTATTATGATCCATGTACCAGGATTAACCTGAAGACAAACGAGTAATATTGGCGTTCTCAACTCTACGTTTGACGAAACGATATACGTAACGGTATTACGCGAAAGAGGTCCCGTTCGTATCCCTCGATCGAGAGATCCAACACGAGGGAAATCGTCGAACGAATTTCACGGATATCCATGGTGTAAAGCAAACAAGCTGAAACAGTCTCACGCTCTCATCGCGACAAAATCCATTGTGGAGGAATTAATATTAATCAAGGTGCGTGCTGGATGCCGGCGGGACTTGTATGCAGATAGGCTGCTCGATACGCGTGCAGCGGAAGGACCGAGTAATTGCGCTGACGCCTCGCAGGGCTAGGAACATTCATCGAGCGTTCCGAGTGTGGTCGAGTTGTGGAAGGATAATGATAAAGCATTTGTTAATGTAATACAGAAAATTCCATTCTCATTTAATTAATCTGATTAATTATTATAAAACATTCTAATCTTCTTTCCACCTACTCAAATAAACAAATAATAAAATTTACCTTCCATAAAACTACATTCACATTAGGCAACTTTTGATCGAGGGGGTTGTCGTATTAACTTGGTTAAAATTGGGTTTACACGGACAACTTTGAGCAACTTCAGGTCAATCAACTCAGTTGTCTGACCAAAAGTCGTCTAATATAAACGTAGCTTAATGAAACTTATTCAAGATTCTTCGCTCATAAAACTCCTAATCCATTCGCCTCAGAGTTTTATGCTTGATGATTAGCCACTTTGAAAATCGGATTATTTATTTTGTACATTTACAGAACAAGCTGCGATCGTTATTTGAGTTTATAGTCTCGTAACAGCATGACGAGCTCAGCGGCATGACACAACTTCGAAAAGGTCAAATATTTAAAAAAAATTGAAATACAATCATCAAACTATTAAGATAGCAATCTCGTAACCAACCAGCTGATTATAAAGAGTGTTCGGCTACAAATGGAAGAAAATTCAAAGTGCAATTCTAGATACCAAAATAAGACGGTAATCAAGAATATCGAAATTGTGTTTGAACTTTAGTATGTTAATTACAAGCATATTATAGCCACTAACGTAACGAGGCACTCATCTCGCACGGCTATGGTGGGAGTTTAAGACTCCTGACCCAGGCAGTGGTTATGGTAATCACTGCTCTTAATGGGCTGACCCCTGCCATGAGTTTCACACTGACAATGGTGCCATTCGATTTGCCGAGTTTCTAGCGGATATCACCTACTAATTTTTAAATCATTATAATTATCGAACTTGACCGCAATTTCATTATTCTCGATTCTCTATTTATTTTGACGTATGATTCTAGAAATATCTGTCAATTTTCTTCCACCTATGTAGAACAAGATCTACCGTATCGTACTCAAGCAAAAACCGAACTTAATTCTTCGCGATGTCGATTGACATTTTTCATTAGTAACGCGGTCACGGGAGGAAAGGGGAGGCTTTTGTGCATCGACTGGCAAGCAGCTATCATCAATTATCTTCGGACGTGGCTACGTAGCACGCACAGGGTCCGTGGCTCGTCTCGTTCGAGAAGACGCGATGCCTGTCTCCTCTTTTCTATCCTTCGTACGAGCGTTCACCTCCGCTGAAGAAGCCGAGCCACAGGTACCCTCGTGTCTCTCCGCCACGAATACGGACTGATTCAAGACAATGCCCATTCCTGCCGTGAAATTCTCTTAATTGCGATTAAAGTTTTTGCAGCGGCACGCCGGAAGTGCCTCCACGCGGACGAGGTTTCTCTGGTCGTCGGCGAACAAAGGCTAGAGACACGCGGGAGGACACTCTAAACCGCTATCCGGCAAACGAAACCAGTTCTCAACGCCGAAACAGTTGGGCTGGCTCAACAAAGTGAATTGGATCTTCCAAACGGTCGATGCCTTGCACCTATCGCAATTCTGGAGGACTTCAATTACGCTAATGGCTCGAATTCGTAAAGCTATGTTGTATTGTTCGTGTCTGCATAGTCATTGCGGGGAACTTCGATTGCAGATGTAATGGAGTTTCGAGGATTCGAACGGTTGTTCAATGGGATATTGTTCGAAAATGCATTAATAAGAGGAAACTTGCTACAATTTGTATTTAGATTTTCAAACTCCTTGTTAGTACAGTAGAACCTTCATTCACCAAGTTATGAGTGCCCATAGTTTATAATAACTAGTTTGTCTATTAATAACTGTATTAACTATAAAAGTATAGTGGAAATATGATTGCAACTCAAACCATAATATAATACTACTTTAAGAAATATAAAATAAGTTAGTCAATAACTGATCAATCAAATAAAAAGAATTAGGTAAACACACATATAGAAGATCAATATAAAAAATCAAAGGCAATACGTAGAAGACTGAAGTATTACAAAATGATTGAAGTAATTTCTTTAATACACAAATTTAACATTATCTTAAGATTAAACGAGATCTGAATTGACGTTGGGAAAAGACTGTCGAGCACAGTGAAGATAAAATTACTCCCAACCATTATCGTCACGTACTATAATAGTCTGACTGCTATCTCCAAACAGAGGTAACGAAGCACGTGGAGGAACGGCTCACGACGGAAGAGGGGAATGACAGAAGCTTCGTTTTTTCGATGGAATTTGCATAGTACCTTTCTCTGGGCCGCACGAACGGGGGAAGTCGGCCGCCTAGGAGAAGCGAGCCTGATTAATTAGCGGCGAAAGTAAGTGAAATTGCACGCGGCGGCGGTGCATTGTAGCTGGAGCATCCCTGCTCGAATCAAAGCATCCTGCCGTTCTTGTTGCCGGCATTTAGTCGCGCGCAGGGAAGAAACACGCTTAGAATGCATCGACTTTTTTCTCCTCGGTTAATCATAATCGCGTCCATGTAGGCCACGAGAAAAATGAAACGAGTCCGCGCCTTTTAGCCTCCGCTCCCTGCTCCATTTACCGTCTTCTTCGTTCCCAGATTAAACTTCTTCGCCTTATTGTGATGGCGAAGCCGACTTCATCGCCGCCGACAAGGTAGAGTGATGTAAATGTCTTTCGCGAGTTTTCCTCACCCTCTCCCCGCGCGTAGGGAAACAATGACTAAGACGGTGGGGGTGACTAGACGGAAACGTGTTTGGTCGTAAATCAAACTATCTCGGAGGAATGCTTAGAAGCACCGAATCGCGCGTTGGAACAGAAACGGAGACAAATATGTACCTTACGTGTCGTAATAATTAAACCTTGGCTCAGGAAGAGAAAATTCTGAGTTAAGACTTCTGTCGAATCTGGCACGTGTACATAAGGTAGTGTACAGAGCTGGTAAGGTTGCATTTGGAAAAAATGTAGGTCCATTTTTTCCACAGTAGATAGAACCGCCTGGTTTTACACGCACTTTCTGAAGTAGCGTATTATTGGCCAAACTAATCATAATTATTAACTGAATCAGTGTATCCCCTACGTACAGAAAATTATTATTATATTAAAATATGTCTTGGATGCAACCTTACGAGCTCTGCACAGTACTTAAATGTTCCAGTAGCCGATTGTGTCCCAGTACCTGAACACTAACTCTAATTTTATTTATTTGAAGCTTAAATTCTAATGTAGCAAATAAAAAACCAAAAGGAGTACCATAAAACAGTACATTCAGTTACTGGGACGCAATTTAAGTAGGGGAACATACATTTTTAGATTGTTCACTTACAGGGACATTTACGTTACCATACTTTTCCATGTTTCTAATGTTACTATCTCAATTATTTCTAGTCATTAGTACGTCAATGAAACATTTTCTATCATAGACGATACAGGTACAAAAGATTTTCAAGGTGTACCTATTCATTTATGTATTTACTTCAAAGATTGAGATTGTGATATCCCAAGTCACCCAGTTTGTACAAAGTTCACATCGGTCTATTAGATAAAAAAATGTTTGTTAACTGATAAACAACATATTATGGAATTATACATAAAGAAGTTATAGAAGATCTAGGAAACTTATTATTAGGTAAGAAAAGTATAGAAAGAATCGAATGCCATCAGCTTGAAAATCGTATCATCTTTGACAAAAAAAATGTTAATCCCTCCACTAATAATGAACATAATTGACGTGGCCCATCCTGTAAAAATGTATATAACAATCGAAAACTGGAAATTTTTCTCCAAAAATGAATAGTTCTAGAGGAGCGTTGAGAGAACACTTCAAAGTTTTCGTAAGAGCGAATTAAGCGGACAAATGGCCCGAAATGAGTATGCAAATGCATCCGCGGGCAGAATGCGGGGCTCGTTCGTTCAACTGTGAGACTCATCTCACATGGCTGATCCGATTTGCAACGGCCATGAACGTTAACAATAGCGATTAAAGAGCCATCGATCAATCTGTCCGCCTACATTCGTTCAAAGGGAACATTCTTCTCGAGTGTTTCCACTTTCGATTCAAGTGCGCTCGATAATGGAACAAATTATTTCCGATAAACGAAGAAGTTCCACCACGTGGGCGTAGCTGATACCGCAAGAGTCAATTAAATTAGCGCCGAGAAGAAACAATTAAACGAGCACGTCTTAAGAAGTTGCTGAGAGAACGAGAAAGCAGAGCTGCAAAACATCGCGATACGAGGTCGCAAGGGGAGAATGTTCAGCTAATCGGCGAGAGGCGCGATAAGAACGCATTTGAATTGCAACATTTATCACTATCCCCTCGTTTGTCGACAACAATGGATAAAACGGAGTCTTCGAACCCACGGAAGCGCTACCGCCATTGTGCTAAGCTTCTTCAAGATCCGGAGAGCTATGTGGCTCGGTGATATCGACCTACAAACTACAACTAGTTCCCTAAATTTTATACCCTACAAGTTCCATACGTTTAACGATCATATTCCAAATTTTCAAATATTCTAACATTCACTTATTCAAACTGTTAAATCCTTAAAGAATGTACAGCTCATATAGTAACTTTAATTGCTAGAGTATAAATAATGTATATCTCATTATTAATAAAAGGATAATAAATAGATAAGTATATGAATTCTTAAGTACTTCTTGAAAAACTCATGAACCCCCTTCTACTGTTGTATATCTGCAGATTACTCTTCGCTATTCCGACATCAATTTCAACCAAGAGCACCAACTCATAGTACTGCCTAAGTGATGAGCAATCCTTACCAAAAGCGAGCGTACTCTGTTCTCGGTGTCTGTACTCGCGGCTGCTTCGCTCGCGTTCTCCAGTACGTCCAGCGCGAACGGAGGTAGGATATTCCCAGCATAGAGACAGCGAAGGGGCGGCAATTGTTAAAAACGATAACAGATACGGGGTCCTTGTGGTGGTTGTTCCGTTGAAACGTAGAAATGTACAACGAAGAAAATCGAAATAGATCAGCGGCTCGCCCACGCGGACGATGTCTCCGACGGTGCTGGAGTCGGTCGTAAGTACGATAAAACCGGGAAACGGTTCGCGGCGAGCGAGCAGAGAGCAAGCCTCGGAGAAGAGGTGCTCGTAGCAGAGGAGGACAGATAGCGAGATATGCACAGGAGGAGAGAGGGTGGCCCAACTCGTATTTATCACTCGAAGATCCCGAAGAGCGCACAATGCCAGCCGTGAGGGAGGTACGGAGGAAGAGAGAGAAAGAGAGCGGAGCGGCCTCAGCCATGGAACGAGACGCGATGTAGTGCAGGTAGATTTATGGAAGGTGGGAGGCGAGAGAGAGACGACGAGACAGGGAGAGAGAGCGTGTTTGTGTCGCAGGTCAGCCGCGGTTCACGGTCACGGGGACCAACCGCTGGACTAACCTAACGTAACCTAACTCGGCGACCGCAAACTGAATTGCATCCCCTCCACCCCCGCGCTAGTCAGCCTGTTTCTGACCGCCTATCGCTCCTTTCTTTCCGACTGCGCTCGCCGCTCTCCCCCTGGCTCGCCTACCCTCGCCTCCTTCGCTCTCTACGCTGCCTTCTGCCCTCTCGCTCCCCTAGCGGTGCGCTTAATTTATTAAGATGGTCAGCCCCGCGGGCCAGCGACCTCGTACCTTCCTATAGCGCCAGCCCCCCTTTCCTTTTTTTTCCACCTTGATAATTATACGACCCGATGCACGGCTCTGTCTCACAGCGGATTTCTAGGAAACAAATCATAGGACGACCTCGAGGAACTATGTCCTATTATACTTTCGATGCATTTGAACACTCGTTTGGGAAGTCATAGACGATGCCATGTACTAAAAGTCATGTCTCACTAAAAGTCCTCTGGTGAGCATTAGGGTTAATGCTTTGCAAGGAACTTCTTCAAGAAAGCGAATAATAATTACATTTTCTTAATACGTTCGACGATATGTGTCAGAAATTTTATGGAGCAATTCTTCACGCTAAAATAAAACGAAAATGAAGGGTGTAATCGTTGAGAAAACGCCTAAAATATGTATGAAATGTGTCTGACTCAGGACTTATTCTACTGTCGACGTGCACTGGCGAGGTCAGACACATCTAAGTGAATAAAATAAATCCTAAATCAGAGACAATTCTCACGAATTTTAGGCGGTTCTTCAACAATCACTACTTCTGAAACGAACTTTAAATGCAATCTTGTCATTCTTGATTTTCATTCTATTTTGAGATTACCCCCTGAAATTTCACATACTTGTTGTCGAACATCCCA
The DNA here is from genome assembly GCF_051401765.1 of Calliopsis andreniformis. Lineage (NCBI taxonomy): Eukaryota > Metazoa > Arthropoda > Insecta > Hymenoptera > Andrenidae > Calliopsis > Calliopsis andreniformis. Next base: position 4,500,945 of record NC_135063.1, read on the forward strand.
TAGATTCTCAAGTCTTTAAGGAACGCTTGTAACGGAGGACACGTTTCTAAAGCAAATCACGTAATGGTAGCTTATCTGCTTCAAATTATAGTGCCTAACTGTAACAGCGAGCTTATAATAGAGGAACACCTATAAAATAATTATACCCCATTGAAATAATTCAAAACGGTGAAGTTATGGTAAAAAGCTTAACAAAGAAATATTACATCTTCTAAATATATCCTACCTATTTCTCAACCAACAAGTCTTTCGTAGCGATATCTTACTGCTGGAGGGGCTAACAAAAGAGTTGATTCCCCCTCACACAAAATACAGTCTAATACTTAACGCGCCTCCATTTCCACTACTCCAGAATAAAATAATCGTTTACATAGCCGCGAAGTAGATCGTCCAGCGGGTGGATCAAAGTAATCCAATCCGACACGTCGTAAATTGCATCGCACCCTTCCTCCCCGATATATTTCTCCCCCCATTCCAGTGTACGAAATTTATTAGCAGGGCGTGTCTCTGGATACACACGCCGGCCATCGGAGAACCTCTTTTCCTTGATTGATTAAACACGCCTCGCGGAACCCCATCGACGTCGTGTTCACCGCGAACGACCGACTCGTTCACCGGGAAAATTTAATAACAGGATCTATCGACAAATTAGAGACGAGGCTATTCGTCGACGGCTTATCGGCTGACGTTCACAGCGAGGCTGGCGCGAGGAAAAGAAAGGGACTCGCAGGAAGTCACGGAATCGACTTTATAGATACGTTTCATTGATGAACACCGCGACACCGTGAAAGAATCCTGTCTTCGATGGAAAATCAATGAACCATAGCCTGCGTCTGATCGATCGTAACGTACATCGATACAAATCGACAACGATGGCGGTATGAAACGGTACAAAAAGAAGCGGTGCGCGAGCCAAGACGGCAATTATCCAATTATCGTGCTCGCTTTTGCTTCCGTCGCAGTCTAATAGCTGTACCGATTAAGGAACGCACGCGTTGAAACGCGACGACCTTCGCGGGTACAGTTTTACGGAAATGCAGGATTATAGTTACATTTTCCGGTCTGCACCCTGAACTATTCGCGGAGAGGTAATTAATTCTGTCCTACCAATTAGAATCCATACCTTGAAATGAATAGAGAAACTATAAACAATTTTTTAATTTGTTTTTTGAGTATTTAAAAATGTGAAGTTTTGAGCTTTTGAGCATTCAAAATGTTGAAAACTCGAATATTTGAAAATTTATAAATTATTAAACAATTTTTAATTTGGATAAGTACTTGAGTATTTGAAAATTCAACGTTTTGAATATTTATATATTTCAAAATTTGGAGGATTTCAAACTACTTGCATTGAGAAAATAAAAGACGTTATAATTGTAAAAAGATTTCCACACTTATTCGATTTAATTTCTGTCTTTTACTTATATAAACTAGTTCGTTCATTATCAAATTAGGCTTCACTCGTTATTAAACCGTTTATGAAAGTGATAAATAATGTTATAGGTACTAAAACCTTCAAAATACTGATTTCTTTAAATTCTAATGCACAAAAATAAGGCACGCATTGCGCGCGCAACTGTTGATGAAAGATTTCAAAGGCGAAGCCTGGAGAGATATATCCACCTTGATTTCCAGAAATATATATTACTTTTAACGCTACACAAACACATCAAAATCATATTGAATTGAGTTCAATTTGATGATTTTCCACTTAGAATACACGAAATCACACTAAATTTATCCACCTCCTCTAAATCATCATTTTTCATAAATTTCAACACGACGTCTATACTTCTTATACTGATCGTCAAATGCAGTCCCGTGTAGAATAAATATACCAATTATTATACCCGTTAAAGTTACTTGTCCCAGTTTTGTTTAAATTAAACGGTATCACTTTACTTTTTCGTACTTCTCAACGTATTTACATTAAATTCAATATTTTTTCTTTTTATAGGAATGTTTTCGTAACTAAAATATTAAAAACACTTTAAACATAAATTAAAATACAAAAAGAAGTTCATGCACCAATTACTGCCACGCATAAAAATGCACAGAACAAATACTGTATTCCAATAATTGTACAAACACCATGTTTTCAATGTTTTAGAAGTGTAAACGCGTTATATTTTCAATTCAAATACGTAACTTAAAGCTTCAAGTTCATAAAAAGAACTATCTTCAATTCAATAATGCTATACATTTCGTTACACGTGACAAAAAAAGGGATACACAGTATTTGGCCCCCACACGATAATTAATAGGACTTCCCCTAGTGCCAGACGGCACCTAATACCAGACATTATCTGTATCTTTAAAAAGTGAAATGCCATAAAGCGGCCAAACCGCAAAAATAAAAAGATTCCCCTCTATCGCTTTTGCAGTTTGACAGCATGATCGCGTTTCGTTTTTTAAAGATATAACTAATGTCCGGTTTTAGGTGCCGTCTGGCAGCAGGGGGACTCCCCCTACTCTTATCCTATGCCACCCAAAGAGTAATCCTCGTCGTAAACCATCACGGAATGTCGAGCGCTCCAGAGGTAGAAATGTAGGAAAGAAACGCTCCCAACACTCGCGATTCTTATTACGAGCACAGTTTTCCGGTCGTCCGGTTGCGTAACGTCCATTGCCGTAATTACAACGGTCATTTGACGCGAAGCGCGGCGAAGTTCGGCCGTAAAATTCCGACCTTCGGAGTTACGACGCGCGGCGAATTTAATACCTCTATGAAGACTACACCGATGAAAGACCGCCTCGGACGGTGGTTTTGCCCTATTCGAGCCGCACATTTGCATCGCGAACGACCGCGTGCACGCCCGCCCGCGCGTAAACTAAGGTACACGCACACGGCGCCAAATTACGAAGGGGTATGCGCAACACTCACCGGAAGATTCCTAATGCCGAGCCGCACCTTCGAGTATTTCTTCATGAACACCCGCCAGAGCACGTAAGCCATGGCGATTATCCAGCTTTTCGTCCTTCTATGGTCCCAGCTTCCTTCTTCCTTTCGTAACTTCTACCGCACAACACAGCGCGCGTGAACTGTCAACTCTCGGACTCGCGTGCCCCCATCCGCGTCACGGAGACCATTCGATTATCGAAACAGTACCGCATCTCGATCTCGAGCACACTTCACGAGCAAAAAATTTCTATGAACTATGCAATCTATGGCCGTTTCCCGCGCAAATTTAACTGATCATCAACTGTCAATCTTCTCTTCTTCTATTCTATAAATATACACAGGATTATTCGAGAGATAATCGTCGTCGTCGATCAAAGGATATAATGATTGAGAGAAAAAATAGCAACACGTGGTTTGCTTGGTTTACGAAGCGGAAGTAAGGCAACTCGGTTCGCATTCAAATTAAAGCAGCTTCGTGTCTCCTCGCGATAGATGTGAGATTGAATCACCGAGTTCACTTCTGCGAAAGTAACACGAACTTTTCTCCGTATCGAAGATTTCGTAACTCCACGGTCTAAGTGGACACTACTGACCACGCGTTTCACGAACTATTATACTTTCCTATATCTAATCCGCGACACCGAAACCGGTAATTTCGTGACAGCTTCCGACACTCGAGGCACTTAAGATCATGACGGCACGCGGAATGAATGAATACAAACCGTGCATTAACAGGGGAAGATAAAGTGTCTGATGCCGATGATCCTCGAATAGGCGTGATTCGATCTCTTGCATAATTCATTATAATGTCCTGCCGGTAATTGCGCCCCGCCATGCACGCCACCGATACTACCGACGCGCGTGGTTTAATCGATAAACATCGGTGCCCCTCGCGTCCTCTCGTTCGATCGATCGAGATCACCAGTTCGTGCACACACAAACGAAATCGCAGTTCGGAGCAAAAACCACAGCATACGTGCCGATCACGTGTCGCTCGGGAGACTTAACCTTGGGACGCGTGCTTTTTGCGAAGAGGACGAGCGCGCAGCGTCCACTCGCGGAAACGATTCCACTGGAAATGCCGCGAGAAATCCTGCCAGACCAGAATCCGAGGAAGCGGCTACTGTCATGATTCAATCGACCGAACAACGAGACTTTTTCTCGCTGAATCGAGCACGATAATGACGGAAACTGGTGACTCGCGACGACGATCGGCCAATGGCACGGGAGTGCACTGTGACACGATCGTGGTGACACTGACGCAAGCACTGAACGTTTTTAGAGTACTTTGGAGCTGTGTCTGTGCGGTAGGATGCACGAGGATTTTGAACGAACAGCGCGCGTCGAAACAGCCGTGCGCCTGACGGCACTGCCGAGATATAACTGACACGACACACGCAACTGCCTACTCTCGCGCTCGAACCGTGGAACGATGAAACGGAACGTCCGGAACGCCGGAACTGCGGAACGATGTATACCTGGATCGCGTTTCAGCGCGACTTTAGGCGTGCCGAGCCGACCCCACGCGTTCAAGAATTAAGGGTGTGTTCTGAGGTCTGAGGTCCTGTGACCTGTGGCGCGATAAACCCTGATATCTCGACGTTCTCCGAAATTCGTGGTGAGTGATGTGAACGATATGTGTACGAGTGTATAGATTTCTTTGCTGTTGATGGATCCGCTGATTCAAATTTGTAAATTTGCTTCTGTTCGTTTTGTGGTTATAAAGTAGAACTGTGTAAGCTGTAAATCATATTTTTTTTAAATTTGAGGTTATGTGCGTGTAATATTGTTGTAACAATATTAAGTTGACTTGTAATCTAAAAATGTGTACATACTCTTTCGAGTAAGTATTATAGAAGACTCTTAGATAGATATGTACAATTTGAGGGAATTATAGCACGATAAATTTCATCGAAAGGAAGTGCCGCCTAATATAAACAAATAATAACATCGAATCATAGTTTGCAAGTAATTAAAACCCTCATTTTGTAATATTCCTATGCTTGCTTGCCTAGTGCCGTGAACATATTCATTTTACCACTGGATTAATTTAACGATCGCGCTATACTTCTAGTCCAAGTATACGTTTACGTAAACATAACTTGTTCAAGAAATAGAATATAAGCTTTACTTAAACTTGTATACTCAATTTGCATCGTTTTGCAACTCGCACCGCGCGAAGGTAAAGGTTAATTTTTCTCACGACCAGATCGCGGTCACCCACCGTGCCATCGTAAACCGTTGACGCCGACAAACACGAAGAAAAAAGAGGAACGGCGAAAAAAGTACCGTTTAAAGAGCAATATAACGCCGCGTTCGTAATGAAGTAGGAAGGAGTTAAAGCGAGGCAGCGTGTCTCACGGCGCAGCCAAAACAAACAGAGCTAAACAAGCGGAAGGCTCAATGCCCCTGCAACACGTGCCCTCACTTGTTTACATTTGCTTGTTTTCGCTCGAATAGCTGCCTGCTCGACTTCCATTTCGCTGCTGCATTATGCGGCTCTGTTACCCTTTATATACTCAGTGTTCGTTAATTCACGACGTTGGTTTTGCACATGCAAGGTACAGTAGTGCCCTGTTAGATTGACGCGGCAGTGGACTTGCTAGACTGACAGAAACGATCCATACCGCTTTTTGGGATCGTCCCATCCTAGGATTGTTCATGTCACTTGCATTCAACCCTTATAACTCCTGGCGTTTGAAACATTATGTTTAAGGCGATTATGACAAATAAAATGTTTATAATTTCTATTTCATGTCATAAAGAAGATTTTTATTAAGTTGGTAGGAACTTGCTGGTAAAAATGAGTTTCTCACAATTCAGCAGTATAGCTAGCTTGAATTCAGACCTTTCTTTAGAGTAGATCCTTGAAAATAGACCCCATGGATTCAATAATTGGACACTGTGGGTACCAAATCGCGTCAATTTAACGGAGCACTACTGTATTCAGGGAGACAAAGAAAAGTTTTAGTTTAGTCTTAGTTTCCTTTTTAAACTTATTACGTTCATACCATACCACTTGTCTATATCTTGTAGTTAACCTAGTGGTACAGAGTATGTTAATAGGTATATTAGTATGTACTGCCAGTGGCATGTAACGAAAACGTGATAATAAAAAATTGTTAGTGGACTAAAGTGGGGCACCTCGAACATGTAACGTCCGTACCAATTAATTTACCAGTCGATAAAACGTTTCCATGTCCCTCTGTTAACGAGACCTATTCCCTACCACAATTAGGGCGTATAAAAATCGCATGTTATTAAGTGTGGCGCAATTGCCGTGTCGGTTCTTTTTACACTATCGATTCCTTTTTTTTTCCACTTAACGTTAATGCCACTGTACATTGGCTACGTAAACGATGTGCATATGCCGGCATACTGAGTGTTAATGAGACGTTTATTCCACAAGAAAAAAGAATATTAATGATAAATTTTCGAATCGTTGGACCGTGGGTTCGTATTCTTTTGACCACAGAAAAATTAGAGTAATATCATAAAAGTTATGGTACATCGTAAACCGAGGTAACTTCAAATTCCTTTTACCGTTTATATGTTTACTCTAAATTCCAGCTTAACCATCACATACGTATATGATACATTGATTCTGTTCTACACGATTTTACATTATTTGTACACTACGGTGCACAAGTATTTGGACACTTTCACACTATTACAATATATAACCAATTTACTTGGTGTATAAAATATAAATTTACGATATACTTTAATTATGATACAGATTAAAATTCTATGATATCATTTTGCCTACAAACTTGATATCAGTCAATTATATAAGGTTCACAAATATTAACGAGAGTAATATTTGATAGCAATTAGCATAAATAAAAAAATATAGGTATTTTCTGAATTTCCAATAACATCAAAGTGTTCAAATGCTTATGCACGTTAGTGTATATTGCATATGTGATTAATAATCTTCTACATATCTTATAATCATAAGAATAAATGAACTCTGCTTTTTATGCTTATGAAAGTATAAGTCCCGAGTGTCCTTTCACAAAAACAAAATATGATATTTTGTGGATCCTCTTTTCAATCTATCATGATAGTAAACATGTTAATGATAACGAAACAATGAGGCAATAACAAAAGAGGAAAGTAATAGTCGATTTGTGGTGGACGTTGCGAGCCTCGACACGCTGTTAGACGTTGAATCTTTAATAGTCTCGCGTGTCACCGTTTCCACCTTAAAACGCGGCGTGGCGTCTCATTGACAACGGCTGACGCTGTAGAATCGTCAGAGAAAAGGAGGAGGCACTTTAGACGTAGAAACGAAGACCGGCAAAACGGTTTTCCTTCGCGATTAGTGTCGGTGTCGCGGGACTTCCGCCCTTCCTCCGCCTCGCGTCACATCCTATCATCTTTTACTTCTTCCCCTCTTTAGCATTCAGCCACCGTCCTCGTAACCTGCGTTATGCCGCCGCCAGTCAGCCATGCACACGCATGTATACAGCGTGCTCATCGGCAAACGCACACACGTGCAACCGTGCATTCTCTGCGAGACAATGGGCGTGTCCACCTCACGTGACAAGCACGTGAGCACCCTCGAAAAGGGCCCTCGTCCTCTGACGTTCATTCATACCTGTCCCAAGAATCGTGGCCGTCGCCAATGACCCTACAGCGCCTCGAAAAGTCAAGAAGGATCGAACGCTCGTAACTGGTAGAGGGCGAGAAGTGCCCTTTACAAGGAGACTCGCTTGTAGATATTTTTGTAACTTTCTGCAGGTGTGTCAGAGTCGACATTACCTCAAGCTTTAAAATTTTCTCCTGGAAGAAACTATATTAAAAAAATGATCGCGAGATGTTTGACATGCTTGAGCTCGAAGTTATGTGGAACGTGAACAAGAAAGTTGAAATAAGGATGTGCAATTTTTAACCTTCTTATACAATCAAAAGTAACAGAATTAATGGTTGAGTTTATAGCGTTCTAAGATGCGAAAGATTGATCTCTATTAACAGTTGATTTTGCTACAATCACACCACATCAAGAACTAGGACTTTCCATTATTCTTTGCTAGATGACGGTTGTTAACGCTACATAGTCGATGCACGAGCAGTCGTTACGATCATTACAAAGCGTAACGCACGGTGACCGCGGGTAGAAAGCGTTAAAAACTTTAATCGGTCCGCGGGGGAGTGAGTCAGAGTTAAGCTATCTCATAGAGCAACTAGACATGCCTGGCAAGCAATTGCGATTCGCGAGGGTCGAGAGCGTTCACACGGGAGGGGTTGCCTTGCGAAATAATAAACGTTAGCCTCCTTTATCGATTCGAGGCACGAAAGTGCTACGCGCAGGAGATCCAAGAATAAATAGTGAAGAAAGCATTGACATTGCAAGTCGCATGCTCCGGCAGTCTGCATTTTAACAGATTAATTCTCGAACGTTTACCAAGACGGAACTGAGGCTTCCGAGCCGGTTTATAAGCGATCGTACTTTAAATTCTTCCTATTGTCTGCTCGATACCCACTGCCACCACTTAGCGTCTAATTGAAATTCAGAAGCACTGGGCGGCATGAATCATATAGGCACGTCAACGATCGTGGCGAACAATTTTTCTAATGCTCGGTGATGCACTGTATTTCTTCGTTATAGACTCGCAGCTCACTGATGACTTTGTAGCTAGGAGCATTTTTTGAAGATAGATAACTCTTGCATTGGTAACTTATTGAAAACAGTGTATAATAAACAAAATCTATTTGATTTAAATAATTCAATTATACTGAATATAGCAAAGAATTTATAATAAGGGAATACTGTATTTTTGTTCAGGTTGAACGTTGAGGGGGGAAAATTAAGTAACTGGTCAAAAAATCGATTTCTTTTTTAATACATAAAACAATGCTTTTACATCTTAAAAATGTGGTGTAAATATTTCAGACCGAAATTTTAAGTTGTTTCTGAAAGAAGGCTCTCACTTACACTATTGCCTTTTTTAAAACAAGAACCTTAAATCCGTTTTTCTCAAAACTGTATTTTAAAATTTAGCGTGCAGCATAACTCAAAAAGTAATTAATCGATTCAGCTGATCCAGAGCATACATATACGTAACTGTAAGTTCCTCATCGTATGAACCTACTTGATTCATAATATTAATTATTTAAACTATGTTTAGTCCACAAATAAAATAAAAATTTTATGCAAAGATCATTCCTTTGCTATCAAAGCTGCATATTATTATTAATGTTGAATTTTTTTAAACAAGATTTAGGTTCAACATTGCGTAGTATGACAAAAAAAACTCCGTTTAACATTTTGTCCTATATCACACTACAAAGATGCTAGACTGTAACGTCGATCAACAACGTCGACGGGAAGGTTCATGAAAAATACTATTTATTACTTCACAGAAAGCCAATAAATTGTAACAAAACAAATGTATTTATATCTTGAAATATTAGAGAATATACATACATATATATATTCTCTAATATACATTCTCAAATATATGTAGAAAGTGACAAGTTTCATAAAAATTTAATGTTATAAAAAAATTGTCAAATATCACTTCAATTTTAACGTTTTATTTAAGTTTCCCCCCTTAATCTCTCAGGAATTGCTGTTTCGCAAATAACATCACAATTTCGCATCAGCATGCAACTGGAGGAAGCATCTGCAGAAAAGCTTCTACAGAAGCTTCGTCAGCACGTGCAACCCAGTACGCAGTAGATAAAATATTTCTTTCTTCATGTACTTGGCGTCGAGACGCTACCGCGTCTCTAGATAAAACGCGTGTCTTGGAACGTGAAACGTTCGACGTACGGAATTACAGAATCCAAGATCTCGGTACGTGAGAAACGTAAACATTTACCTGCGCGACCCAAGCTCGGTTGAATAGACGTAGACGCGTTGGCGCGTGACCGTAGATACAAATCGTCGTTTCTAATTGCAGGAAACGAAGCAGTCAAGCGGACGTCAGCATCTCGATACGGTGTCACCTGGAAAAACGGGCGTAGAAGGTGTTCGACGGTGATGGAGCGCAGAGAGCAATGCCACTGCCTAGCGAAGGGTGATTAAGGTCTCTGTGTCGTTTGGATGAGACTGAGCTGTTGGACATGCATCCCAGACGTGTGGAAGGAAGGTAATTAGAGAGTAGATTAACGTGTCGCAAGACATACCTGCCCGCGTTCTCCCACGTGTGTGTATACGTGTGTCTCGCACTGAAATCGTAACGTGCAACACGAATCGTGAATCACTCGCCTGGCCGTTGAGCAAGAGGGAGTGCTCGCCACGAATCGACGATAGATAATGCGGGAGATCGTATTATCACGATCCTTGGGGACCCCACGGGGTTATCCGGGTTAATCGAAGAACCAGCCAGTGTAACGACAACGATTATTATTCGATCCGGCGAAATTCACCTACGTATCGATCTCTTCTAGAGGCACTTTCGCGAATGGCGCCGTGGCCCTTTAGAAGCCACTTATTATCCCGCCCGATTCCGTCCACCGATTGAGAGCGTTTCTCAAGCCGTCGGACACGGTCATTAGACAGTTTAGATCTTAGCCATGGGCTCGCGTTTCGCAATTTGTAAATTTAATAGAGCGAATCAGCGCATCTGGAAAAATCCTCTCGTTAAGATTAACACTTTTTTTAACCCATTAAAGCCCACAGTTGCGTAAACGCAACATTTCATTTGCCGTTTCTTTTTTAGGAAATTTAGATCATTGCATTCTACTCCTTCATGTCACTGTTATATTGCGTTTACGCGAGTTTGAGCCTCAGTGAGTTAACTTCGTTGAGTCTCTACAAAATCTCTCTTCACATCTAGATTCGATCGTTCAGAAGTCGAAGTACAATTGAATCAGCGTGCCAAAGCGCAGACGACCATGTATCTCCCACGTCGATTGAACTCCTACTTAATTATTAAACATCGGTATCGTCGAACCACCGTTACAACTTTCACTCTCGCGTTGGAATTAGGAAACAGGCTTCTTCTTCCCAATACTCGTGTCTCGTTTCGCCGTAAGTTATGAGGGGGTACCGGCAGCGTAAAGGTAATGAGAATGGTGATACTTAACGGTTCGCTGGTGCGCGGGCGCGTAAAAATTTGACATTCCGCGGATTTACGATTCCCGCCCCGGGGACTGAATTATGGCGGCCCTCAGAGCCCCGCGCATTTACAATCCCGTCGTGCACCACTCTATGCGCAGGGCAGGTTTTGCGCGTTACACTTTATACCTGGCCACCGCGTGCCACGACAGGTACTTACATGGTCAGTTTAATGTTACACTGAAAATAACGAAGCAATCTCGCGGGGTTGCGATCCTTTTAACAATTAGCGCGCTCTGAGCTCATCGGGAAGCTTCCACTCCCATGAGCGCGCGTGGGACCGTTCGCGATAATGAAACTAAGCGTCGCCAGAAATTTTCATGGACGCTTAATTGCGTTTACGCGCGTTCCCTGAGGAAGGTGTACTTAGGATAATGAAATTTCTTCATCGGCCTTTCTATTAACCCTCCTAAGGAAACACTTTCGCGAGGGACAAAAAGTTTTTTATTCTTCGGAGTAAAAAAGATTTAACCTCCAGCTGAAGTGATGAGGTCATTGACCATGAAATGGTGTACTTAAAGGTTGTTGCAGGAAATAAACCACGGATAATTGAATAAAGTGAAATACTATGTAGTTTCTCGACATGAAGTAGGGACAATGACCTCGCTTTTTTCCATTATAACAGTAGGTCACCTGACGCATCCGCAACTCTCTGGTTTTACACAGAAGTAATTCGAGCTCCGTTCATTAATCGTTTCTTGCGACCGCGCCATAACGCCCAAAACCGAGTCGAGGGGTCCCAGTTTCTTTTTCGGACAGGGAATCGTCAATATTTCGCGGAGGACGCACTAAACCTACGGTCAGTTTGCGTTTCGGTCGTTTTTTCACAGCTGGCTCCACGTCGAAGCACATTTATGGCGCGTCCTTTTTTGTTGCTCAACGACGATATGGCCGAAGAGTTGCATACCCTATGCTACGCGTTCAAAGACTCCTCTCCGTGCCTTTGTCCTCCTCTCGCGCGGCCATTTTCTTTCTCTTCGCTTTCTTTTCGGTGAATACCTACCAGCGTTGAAGTAGACGCGCGTTCAGCGTACGAAGTCGAACGATACCGAGACGAAGAAAAAGGAAGAGAAGCGACCAGGGAAGAAAGACGGGAAGAAGCGACGGTGGAGGAGCGAGGGTCGGAGGGGAGGAGGTGGAGGAACGCGAGAAAGAAGCTAAAGAGGAACGAGCAGAAAAGACACACGAGCGATGAGTCATCGTAAAAAGAGGAGAGCTGGTGGTGGTCGACTACTCTGATTCGAGCGATCGTGCCTCAGGATTTTCTGCGGGTTTTTGCCGTCAGCGAGTATACCGTTTTCTTCAATCGTTTTAATACACACGGTACCCAGCAACTTCGAAACGGTCCCCGTAACACGGAAAAACGAAAAACTGAACGAACGACGAGATGCGAACGGTGACAACCGCGATGGGTCTCTGATTGACGATCGGGAAAAGCAGCTTTGATCTCCAACGCTGAGGAAATACAGGCTGCTGTTTCGTATTAGCTGCGGTCCGAGAATCCTGAACGGAATTTTTCCGCGTATCTCATCTTTACGGGACACGGAGATGGATTATCCTGCGCGTTGCTATCCTTCTTCGGAGAATATAGGCTAAGCATTCTTTAAGCGCGAGGACATGTGTCTGACAATCAGGCATCTACCGTTACGCTTGTGTTGACAAGGATAACGATCATTGCCACTGCAAATGGCATGGGTAATTGCTCGGTGTACATCATCCTCTTTGATGTTAAGTAGCTTTCTTAAGGCATCGACAAGCTGATACGATAATCATGTATAAACGTAAAGTGTAGGATAAATTAGGTTGGACCTTCTCTAGAATACCCGAAATCGCAGGTATTTAATATTTCGAATTTTCTAATTTGTTAAGTGTCAGAGGTCTCTTCGTTATTGATTTTGCAACAGAGGTCTGGGCAGTACCTACTTACATTGATGGAATGGATTCCCGATTTTACTTTATTTTTCTCTTTTATGTGACCAATTCTCTTATCTATGAAAGTAGTTTCGATTAATTCTAATTATAGCTTGGCTCTTTTGTACTATCCCCTAAATATTGTTATTCAACATACAGTAAGTCTCATCCATCACATTAACCCTAACCATTTCGCACAAGAGTTTCCAAAACTATTTTTCACGACTCTCGCATTCTTAATCCACGCAAAAACTGCCCCTCCTGAACGAAGCGTCTTGAATTATTAATGCCCGATTACGAGGCGAAATTTGGGATAGGCTGGATCTTGCTTCGCCGCCCGTTTCCTTTTCGACGGTTCGATCCTTATAAGAAGCGACGCCAGGAGTGCGTCCTGGAACGCGAAACGAAATGAATTGATGTCCGTGGTGCGTGGAACATAATCGCACCCACGAGCAACACCATAATCGGTCGTTACGTTACGTCTTTATCGGGCCCGCGCACTCCTACCGTGGTTCAGGGCAGAAAACTCGAACGCCAATTTGCGACGAGGGCGTGGCTGAGTTCTCGCTGCGATCAGCAAGGACAGAGACATCAAGCTTTATTCCGTCGCGCTACCAATTTGCATCCTGCGCCGCGAATCCTCGACTCCTTTTGTGCCTCGTTCTATCCGCGCGATAGTTTCCGAACGAACGACCCCGTCTATGTTTCCTCGGAGGTACCAATTGAAAAAGCCACGGCGACGCTGACTTCTTTCAAGGTGAACTCACTCGAACCTGGAACGCAAAATCCTCTCTGCTGTTGGCTACGCGCGTTTCACTCTCGTTTGCATCGATTACGACTGTCGCGTCGCAACACTGAATCTGTGAAACTAGCGACGACGAGCTCTTCAAATGTTAAAATTTTAGGCATCAACCTACGCCTTGAATGTATATAGTTTGGTAAACAGTTTCCTTGGTTACGAGGCTTTTTGAAATATCCGTTGAAGGTTGCTTGTAGATACAGAAAGGCCATCAAAAGCAAAATTGAGTACTTTAGAATACAAGGATTTTAAGTTCTTCGTGGAATAAGAGGTAATATTCTCGGAGTGTAATTATAGGCTGGCGGCATATCGAAGGCAAGGAATACAAAGACTAAATTAACCCAGGGCGGATGTGAGCCTCTCCATAATCGAACTTAGACAATAGACGTGACTGCCACGCTCATCGACACGAGGAGCGTAATAAAACACGCGGATACTTCTTCGAACAATAAGCCTAATGCTAGAAATCTTCATGCACGCTTCTGATACCAAAAAGAAGAGATGAGAGATGATTCTCAAGCTTTTATCGATTAGTCGGATATTTGCAAGCACAGAAAAAAATGTTAAGCTGTAGTTATTGAAATCTCTTGTAGAATTCACAAAAGTATTATATCAAATCTAAGTTTAATAGAATCAGTAAGAATCGATTTTATAGATTTAACAAAGCTGTTCTCGCTGTAGTCAAGCAACCTTTGTTAATTTTGCAAATCTTACAAAAGTCTACCATACCTAAACTTACTTAAGAAGCTTCTGCAAGATCTGTATAATCATTTTGTTCTGTGAGGACAACATTTTTAAGCTAGCTCCACTGAAACAATAGTGAGGAACCCTGGCAATTTGACCGCCACTTGTTGCTGCGTGTTCCAAAGTTGGGTTTTGCTTTGGTTACACGGCAACATTTGGCTGCTGGTAACAGAAACACGAAGAAAGCTAGAGAAACATTTAGCAACAAGCGACGACTTTTTCAAAATACATTAACAGCAATAAAAAGTTCCTCGTTGCTGCTTAGTGGTGAAATAGCTAGTGATGGCAACTGAAACACTTCAAATCTGTACATATGACGAAAAATTGGAATTGCTTCGAATCTATATATATGATGAAAAATTTGAATTGCTTTCAACATGGTTTGAAACTTAAGACTCCTGAAAGTCTTGATAAGTCATGAATCTTGAATTTTCTATAGGTCTTGAGCGTTGAAAGTCTTGAAAGTTTTGATATTTTGAAACTCTTGATAGTTTTAAAAGTTGCAAGATATTCAATAGGTCTTGGGGCTGAATAATAATTAAATACCTTAGAAGCATATCCAATAAGCAGTACTATCAACATAAAGTACTGAAGACTGTTTGAAAGTTCAAATTATCTTTCAAGACTTTCAAGAATTCCAAATGTTTTAAACTCCGAATCATGTTCAAAGTGATTCAAATCTCTATAGTTTTGAAAAACTTCATAATACAATTTTGTGATATAATACAGATAATTGCTTCAACCCCTAAACAAATAATTAATATTTGATCAAATTTTAACGTCAATTGCAAGACACGGAGCATCTCACACACTTCTCGCGCGCACGGGTTTCTCTTTTTAGTAGCTGAATGAATTCGATAGCGTAATGAAAGACCATTGTTTCCGAGCATAATATACCCTCGCCAGGGAACATGTGCTTCCAACAGCTGACACGATCCTGCGTGCCGGCCTTGCGTAATACTAATTACGTAATGACAGCCACGCCGATGACAGAGCCTTGGATCGCTGTGATCGGCTTTGTCCTCAACTAAATATCGATCACTGTCGCGCATATATGCAGTTATTATCGTGTATCATTGCGCGATTTCCCACCGACTTGACCACCTCTTCGTTTCATAGGGAAAACCTATGGACACAAACCTTATGAAAGTCTGCGAACTCTGTCGCCGAGCATTGTGCAACGAAAGTTGAGCATTCGCTACACTCTTCATCCGTCCACGTCTTCGTCGTAAGTGAACCTCCGCGTCGCTCGGAAATCCACCACCGTTCACGCGAATCAAGTCGTCTGTCATCGATAATAGCTACCGTTCGAGATCTGCTCCGCGATTTTTCTTACTACTTCTCGATGAAAGGTGCACGTGTTTCTAATACAGGGTGTCCTATAACAAATAGCACAAATTATAAGTTGATGATTCTGTGTGAAGAAGTGAGCACAGAATGATCGTAACTCCTTTTTTAATAGATATGTTAGAGGTGATTATTACACGTTTCATTTCATTGGTTTTATTATCCAGATTAATTTGCGCTACGTTTTCGATTGCATCGTTATTTTTGGAACACTCTGTACTTTGATCGTACGCGTCCGCGAACGGGCGTGCATTTTGCAACCGAAACGCCATCAAGAGACAAAGCAAGGTAATCACCGTGATAAATTTTCGCGAGAATCGGGTTTACAGTTAATCACACTTGATTACGTATGCGTATTCATTATAGGTGTTGCGTCTGACTATGGTCACGCTTCGCGGAGGAAGTCATTCACGCGACCAATCGTCGCGATGAGCTAACAACATCCTGCAATTAAAGTGGTCAGCTCTGATATAATTCCGGGAGATGTGGAGCAAGGGAAGAGACGACAGATGTAAACGATGGAATTCGGTGAAATGGTTTTTGCTCATTAGGGGCTTCAAGTCTTCTTTTGGCTAAATATAACTCCTTGATGAGACGATAAAAACGTGTGTCATAAGCGTCTTATCGGTGAAAGGAATCTTCCTGAAATCTATGAACGTAAAACCAGTAATCGACTCAAATAATGGTAACCAGTTTGATAATTAAGTGCATCGAGTTAGCAGACATTAAGCGTCGTCTCTTCGTAACCGCACGAATGCGATTTCATCCGCCTTGTCGACTGCCACGCGCTTGCGACTCCTTCATAAATTTAACTTAACCCCTGGACTAACCGCGAGTCAAATATCTTGATCGTCGTCATCAGTCTCTGTCACTACTGTCGAAACGTCTCCCGTCGTTGATCAGCGAAATCGGCGACGTCCTCTATGTTACGAACTCGTTGACGGATAACCAACGGCGCAAAACAATACTTTTTATTGCGTCTGAACGCGCGTAAAATGAAATTTCACGACGGACCTGGCGCCTGTGAAAGTGAATTATGATTAGCAGACCGTCTGTTTTTGCTCTAAAAAATTCTGCCTATTGACCTTTGGGTCCGCGAAAGTAAATTAAGAACAGTGTAACAAAGTCATGTAATTTAGCGATTTCAACAGTGTTGGATGGTTTATGGGTTGATACAAGCGCTTTCGATCATAAAGAGTATAATGATCGCGTTAAATATGTTCTACATCGAGGCATGCGTGGAATTGCACGCGAGGCTTTGCCGACACGCGAATCGACGCTCGTAAAGAAATGTTGGAAATCGTGTACCCAGTTAATATTTATGTAGCCCAGCGTTTTTCATTTAGCTATTCAATATCTTCGAATATACACGAGCGTACTTACATGATTGCATTACGCTTCTGATTTCAGTCGGACTGTCATTGACCATTATCACGCGATGCTTGAACGATCGATGCTTTAATTAATAAAGTAGTGACTAAGACGATCATTCAGTCTTTATTACTCCCCAAACAGATACAAACTATAATCATAAAATGATAAGAAAATATTTCCTGGTTCGCTTCGTGCTTCAACAAATAGGCATTAATTATTATTTCAGCATGATAGATTTGATTATAGTTAGAGACAGAAAATGGCTGTTCGAGGTTGACGAACGCTTCCCATCTTATTATTTGAGTAGTTCCATTTTTTGGTTCTTTCAGTAACTTTTTACACCTCCTATTTATTCATTCATATGAATTAGACAGTTTATCTTAAGAATTTAATAGTTCAACAATATTTACTAATTTTTTCGGATCAAATATGCTTGCTTTTATGAAAGGGAGATCGTACAGACATTTATTCACAAATTCAAGATTAATTCGAGATTTAGAATATAGCTTCGCGGCATATTTTATTCATACATCGTATAACCGTTTGCTACGTCTCGTTTCTTCATTGAACTTTAACGTTTGATTCGCGTATAATACGCGCACTAGGGACACACAGATTCCTACAGCATCGAACACGGTTAGGTCATCATTGTCCATGGTCATGGGCCGTCTAGGTGGTCCTCGTGAAAAGGAAACTGCATAATATATGCACGCGCGTTTTATTGCGGCACGCGGGCAAACGCATAAAGGCAGAGCCGCATTATACGCGACACGGGTTCACCGACACGTTGCTTTATCCTGTGCGCCAGTGATGGGATCAAGCACGATACAAGTGATACTGTATTTTTTTCTCGCACTCAACATTCTACAAAAACTCAAATTTCCATATAGACTAGTCCATTACTTATTCCTACGATACTCAATCTTGTATTCCAGTATTTTTACTGACAGTTGCATATGTCCCTTCATACTTTGATATATTGTACAACTAATCCTAGTTTTACTTTCAGACAAACTATTAAAATGTGCAGTAAATTACTTTCGATGGATTCAGTCGTCTCCTCCGAAAAATAGTTTTTATGAATCTATAATTATAAACCACGGATTAATCGTGGTACATGTCAGTGCCCTGACAATTTCTCACATCCAATATTTTACACTTTTGTCTTCACATAACACTTCTAAACAATTATGTGTGATCTTTATTCGTCGCTTCCAGTATTATTACGAAGAAGCGTTCTTGCACTCATTAAAGGTGTTGCAAGCATGAACAATAGCTATGACTTCTCAATAAAAGAACTTTCGCATAGGCAGAAAACTGTTCTCTCAGTAATAGGTACAAATAGTACGAAAATAATATCGTGAGATTAAGTTATATAGTTGAAACAGGTTCATCCCGCGGATTCCCACAGCGCCGAAACTGCAGGGATCAGTAACATGGATTTTCAGGTGGTTCGTACCTCTTCTCCTACGTAGAAACCACCGATACGGTGTCACGTAAAAGAAGGACCGTGGGAGGCGAAGAGAGTGCATTCGCGTGGGCCTGTATCCTGTACCGCGTCCATTTGTCCCCGTGTCCGTTTCGTTTGGCGACAGTAGTACTTAAATGCTGTCGGACCGAGATTATCTTTTGGCGGAAAACGAGTCATCGTAAATCGTTCGGAACGTTATGGTCCCTCGCGAATCTTTCACGATGGAACATGTTATTTCACTCCGCATTAAAAATAAATGCTAATTGTTTCCATAATTAAGCACCTTTGTCAAGAGATATTTAAGGAAACACATAATCGAGCTCTGTTTATGCAAATTGTTTAAATGTTGGCATCATTTTCAAAATTTCTTCATTCAATATATTTTTGGCACGAACTGCTTAGGATTCTTTAAGTGTATTCTCCTGTTCAAAAATTATTGATATTGTAAAAAATTGACTTAATACTGCGATACGATTACAGTTTGTTAAAATGAATTTGTATTAACTAACATAGTATGTAACGAGAATAAAACAGTATTCAGTGCATTTAATTACATGGTACATCGTGCATGCAATGCATAATTTATGGAGTGCACAGTCCACTGAGCATAGGTGACCCTCGTTTATAAGAAAATAAGCTTCTTCAAGCAAGAGCATGGTCAGCAAAAAATTCCATAAACGCTTTTGAGTTTGTTAGGTAACTTTACACGCGTGGTTGTCAAAGTTCACCGACGTTGGTCGAATCGTTTGCACGCACGAAATTATACACGCGTATTGTTACACACATCCGCTTTCATTCGACATTCCTTTGAAAGAGAGATTATTATTACGTCCTACGGCCGCATGGGGAATACAAATGGAAGGCGTGAACTGTCGGCTGGGTTAAAACGAATGGATTAATGTATTGTCTTGAATTGTAAGCCGTGCATTAAGTCGATCATTTAATAATGACTCTGGACTTTTTTTTGTTTGTTAATACTCACGTTCTTATTGCATCTATCTTTTACGAATCGTTATCGTATATCCTTTTAATGCATCCCTCGTTTGATAAATGAAATGATGCAACACTGTGTAAGGGTAACGACCTCTAAGGGTGCAATAGGGTGCGGTTTTTTTCTAATCACGTTAAAGGCAATAGTAAACACATCCGACACCACAGATTGTTTGCGAGATTTACAATAGGGATTAGATGCCACTTAAAGCTGAACAATCCAGTATTTATATAAATCTTAAGAATATAAAAAACTAACTTCATCGGGAATTAAGGAATTCAAAATGTATTTGAGAATAATGTAGCTAAAATTAGTAGAATTATCCAATTTGGGGAAATAAATACACTTGTTATAAACAATTTTCGATAATGTCAACACTAAAAATATCATCTGCAATCTGTTACTGATGACATAACATGTTTATTGTAGAGAAAATGCTACATCGTTTTTTTCTTTGGGATGGTGTATGAAACTGCTTCGTTTTGATTATCAGTCACTCAATTACAATTGTACAATTCAAGTGTAAAAAATTTTACATGCTTTCTCTTTTTTTTACAGTATTCATTTTACCAAGGTACATACAGTAACTTACGTGCAACGATGTACGAAAAACTGTGTGTAAGATTACGTTTACAATCACAATTCGATTACATAATTGAATTATCTACATAATTCGTATCGATGGAAATAAAATCATTCGTTGAATCCATGCAATCGAAAATTATACATATAGTAGAGCAAAGTGTTACAGAATGAATCAGCGCAAAGTGCTGTAGCAACTGCCAAAATGTTTCATTTCTGTTTCTGCAAACATTATTACGCTTCCAAATTTGTTCCTTCTTTCTTAATAATCATAATTTATTTGAAAAAAAAGTTCTTTAACTGAGTATTTCAGAAATTGAATGTCTCAATGAGTAAGAATGCTCCAAAAAGTGGGATGGAAAGAAATGAAGCATTAAAAAACAACACTCGTAACATTATACTCAACATTAGGTTCTTTTCTAGCATTCATACTTTTTATATGTCAATCAGAAGATTCACCTCCAAATAATCGTAATCATTAATAGTATTTATAGGTACTTATTTGTAAAATGACATTTTTTTATAAGTATTACGAAATATGTATATACAGTCACGAATGTAACATCTTCTAGATCAACGAAAAATTTCTAATTTTTTCTGTTTACATTATTACCAATTCATATATACATGTCTATGTATACGCAGATTGTAATTCACGTTAATGAAACGTAAAATTTTATCGACGCAATCAACTTCAGCGCTTTCCTTTTACTTTCTAATTATTTATAGAACGCGATAGTTGTTCACAAAATGAGGTGTAATGGTAAGCAATTATTTACACTGCAGCCTCACTTTATATTATAATTTTAGTTTTCTTATCCACATTCCAACAATCAACTGACATCAATCAGTTCAAACATTTTACTATGCGCTGTATTTCTTATATTAGTTTTCTTTAAATAACGTGTTTAAAAATATGCCAACCTATATTATTAATATATTTATTTTCATCGTTAACATGTCTTACCGGTTTACGTCAATATCCAAAAGAGATAATTTTCGCTGATAATAAAGTAAAATAATATTTTACATTATCATAATAATTGTACATTCGCTCGATATTTCACTAAACCACAAAACTACTGTTCTTTCATAAATTATATATATATATATATATTTATATATCTAATGCACTAGTGGCAAAGAAAGTTCTTGTACCATATGTGTGTATGTGTGTGTATGTGTATGGACCACTTTAGCCCCGAAAGGTAGCTCCATTGGAGCTATTTACGAAGTCATTAAATACTAGTACACTGCATTCACAGTACGTATATCAACACTGTGAGAGAAACAAATCATTTGACTATTGTATATGCTGGTTTTCTCGGCTTCATTCCTCTTATTACGAAATTGTCTGCAATATATTTATATTGCCATTTGCTTCTTCTTCTTCTTCTTCCTCTTCCTGAAATTTCACATTCGATTTATATAACGAATGTTTTTAAATGGTAGAAGTTGTAAAATGATAAAAAATAATATTATACAATTCTCATTGTTGAAGCTTTCGGGTGTAATATAAAAATATCTAAAATAATAGTAATTTACCTCGTCAAACCCGAAACAGGTTTCCATTTCTTTCTGTAGTTTAGGATCGCTTTGCGTATTTTGGGATGCAGATTTATTGGGTGTTCCTGTTTCCATTTTTAATTCCTCAATTTCTGTCTCTTCCTCTTCTATCTCGTCCCCATCTTCTCCCGTGCCGGTTACGATACCACTTTCTTGGCTCAAAGGATCTTGCATTACTAAATCACCATCCTCACTCGCTACGACTGCCATTTGCTGAAGAGAATAGAATTATTAATTTTAGATTTGGATGCATATAAATAGTATTTATTATATATTTATGTCTAATATTCTATATAAATAACTTACCTGATCAGTTCCCTGATTATCAGCTAATTGAATAACTTCTAACACCACATATTGTTGACCGTCACTTCCTTCGACCGCCATCATATCCTCTTCATCTTCTTCTTCTTCTTCGTAACCTTTAAGTTTAGAAGCTAAATCACCTGTTATCATAACACAACACACGGATATTAGTCAATGATCTGATAAGCAGATCATATCGTAAGTGTCCCTGTGAATAAAGATTCGTGTTGTCACTTATTCGTCGTGTATGTGTTTTTTATCTACTTCGTTCTTAAAATTTAGAAATTAATTTAAGAACACTGAATTTAACTTATCATGAGTCGTACACATACAATTAGATTAAGTAACTTTGTCCGCTTTTAAGCGGTGTAGTCTAACCTGTCATAACTTCGACTCTCTGCCCATCTATGATTTGGATCTTTTTCTGTCTACCCATCTTTAGTGCTTGTTGCTTTTCTTGAAGAGACGACTCTGGATCGTGAACAGCCATATGCCGAATAAGGTTGCCTTTGTGCCTAAACAACAAATTTACTATAAAATTATCATTCACGAACCACTAATACGCGATGATTAAATGGTAGGTACCTGAACGGCCGTTCACATTCAGGACACTGATGCGTCTTTTCCTGTGGCGGGGGAGGAACATAAGAAGGGTTATGATAGAGGTTACAATGCCGTTTAAGGAGCTGCTTTTGTCTGAATGACTGAAAGCAATGATCACATTGATACGGTTTCTGGTCTGTATGAATTAACATGTGGCTTTCAAGGTGACGCGCAGATATCGATGCATACGGACATAAATCACATTTGTAACATTTTTCTCCTTCGTGTGTTTTACTATGCAATTTGTAGCTATATCTGTAAATTTAAGTAGCTTCATGTTTTGCAAGAACAACAAAAGCTATCTTAATAGTTAATATAAAATACTTACCTGTCTGGGAATGTTTTTCCACAGCGTTTACATTTTAGAGGTTTATCAGAGGTATGTAATTTTTGTACGTGTATTCTAAGGTCTGTTTTTCTTCCACACGTTGTTGGACATAATTCACATTGAAATACTGGTTTATCACCAACTGTAACAAACATTGTATAAATAACAGAAAAAAAATTTAATTTAAAACCTAAAAGAACTTAAAAATAAATGTATGAAATCTTAACATACCATTATGTATAAGTTTATGAGCTTTTAAACTGTTCGACTGAGTAAACCTTGCCTGACAAAAGTCACACTCATAAGGTTTTTCTCCTGTATGTATTCGCAAATGTCTTTTTAGCTTAAATGTATCAGGACTTGCATATGTACAATGCGGACACTGCAACACAAGCAACAAAGCATTGTATATAACATATGGAAGATTTGTACCTACACATAATGAGTGTGTGCATCCAGATAGAATAAGTGCTGAGCAGAATAACTAATAGCATAATGTACCTGATATGGACGCTCCCCTGTATGGCATCTAATGTGACGTTTCAATTTAGATAGTTCAACAGATGCATAGTCACATTCATGACATTTATGTGGTTTTTCATGTGTGTGCCTATATCGAACATGTCTAACAAGTTCACCTGTAAATAAATACTAACAATGATTACTATGCCTCTGTACTGTAGCATAGTTTCAAATAAAAAGTAAATTTATTTTATGTAACAACAAATGATTGAGGCAAAAAGATATAAAACAATTAAGGAAAAATATATGCAAGAAAAATTTACTTACCAGAAGTCGTGAATGCACTGTCACAAAATTTACAATGATGTGGTTTGGTCCCAGTATGTGTATTAACATGATTTTGAAGAGAGGCCAGCGTTTTAAACCCTCTTTCACAGACACTGCATTTGTGTGGCCTCTCTTCCGAATGCGACTTCATATGTCGCGATAATAAATACCTATGTGATATAAATTCAATGTTTGTTATAGAGTTGTTTTCCATTCTAATCATATAATCAGTCAAAGCAAAATTTAGGAATAAGTATTTACCGTTTTGGACTTGTGTAATTACAGTAATTACACATATGAGCTTGAGTAACTGTCTGCGATTTTTTAGGTAGGAACTTAATAATTTTGGTTTTATCATCTTCCACTTCTGATTCCACTGGAGCTTCGTTATCTTCATTATCCTCAAAATCATAAACAGTGAGGTCTTGTTCACCCTCTCCTTCTTCACCTTCTGTTCCTTCTCTTTCTGCAGGTCTGCTTTCTTTATCTTCAGAATCAGGTTGTTGAACTATTAACACATAACTGACTTCGCCAGGGTTGGTGTCAGATGGTACAATTGTGACAGTCTGATATGCATCTCCAGAATTAATTACAACCTGATTATTTCCATTATTAGCTACTTGCCCCTGCAAGTTCATGTACTTTTGTAATAATAATGCAATAGTATGATACATCACACAATAATAGAACAGTATTTGAAAGAATCTTAATCCTTTTCACTTACATCTTCATCAGCTTCCACATGTTCCAATTCTTCAATTTCATGATACTGTCCATCTTGATGAGCTTCTCCATCATTTTGTACATCAGCTTCTTCTACCTCCTGAATCTGCACTTGTGTCATTACAGGTGTTTCATCGCTATTTGCTTGGTAATAATATTGACCAGATTGGTCAACAAAGTAAGTTCCACCCTCTTCTCCTCCCGACAAACCTTCCACTTGTTGCACTAAAATGTAATATGTTAATAAACTTCATATCCCTATGAATATAGAGTACATTATTAATTTATTGCAAAATACTAACACTGTACATGTTGCAATTGCTCTCCTTGTCCTCCTTCTATCTCTTTATTAAATGTCTCTAAATACGTTTGTATTTCTGTTACAGATTCTTGCCCCTCTTCTAACTTAATTGCTGCTACGTTACTCGTCATGATCAAATCATTAATTCATACAACTGTACCTTCTGTCATTAGTCTGAAACATTACCAGTAGCAAGTTCTACTTTATAGTTCAAACAATATATTAAATACATGAAATACTGTATCATATATACATTGAAATGATGAATAGTAGAATTAAGAGGTGATCTTTAAGAAGATTATACATTTTAAACTGTCAACACAGACATCATCTTGTCAACGATACAACAATACACAACATGTAAATAGTCATAATAGATAACTCAAGTACTTGTAACTTATCGAACTACTGTTTAAATCTACAATACCATCATCTCAAAGATGTACATAGACAAGTATTCTCAAGTAAATAAAGTGCTTCCAAAAGCTACAAAGTAATCAAAGAAACAGAACGTAAGCTCTAAGTACTGTGTAAGAGTAAATATAACAAGTATACCGAAAGAACGCGTAAATGTGATTGATTTTGCAATCGGGAACGTGAAAACACGTGTGACGAGTGGAAACATTGCGTATGCCACTGGATTACCAGCGAGATACAAGTGGTAACGCACGAGACATCATAGTCGCGTGGGAATCAGGAGAAAATCAATATATCTGGGTGAAGAATTCGCAGGTAAGAAAAAGTGGATGAGCGCATTCAGACGTGAGAGGAAGATGAAAATCGGCGACTGGCCACGCGTCGCTGGCAATCACCGAAATTTGACATATCCAGAGCGGTGTTAGCGCGTAACGGAGCGAAACGGATTGACAGAAGCGACACACGCCGCCGCGGAACGCCATGCAACACGCGAAGCGGGCAATGCGAACAAGACGGTGACGCCATGGGCAAAATGTGATCGCGGCGTGATGGGTGAAAAGGAGCGCGTGGAAATACGCAGCGGGCCAACAGGATTCCGTTATCGCGGGCTCTTGTCGCGAACACCAGAGGCCCCAAAGTTGCGCATTCTGTCGGAAAGCTTTTAAGACAACACGGGTGCTTACGATTTCAGGACACAGGGGGCATTAACGACAAAAATTTCAGAAAATTATCACCGTCGGCGCTGTCATCAATATGGAGGACGCGATAGAAGGGAATACTGTCCGTTCTGCTACGTGCTGCGGATAACTCACCAATCTTTTGCGCTCCGTCCAGGACTAGGGGCCACGGATACCCTCGAGTATCACTGAAAACCACCTCCGTTCGCGTCGAATCGTGTTTCCACGTTGTGCCAAGTTCGCTCGCCGCACGAAATAACGAAATATTCGCTTACCTCATAAACTCGCGATCTTTCGTGTGAGGGCGTTGTGTAAGAGCCAGAGGCCAATATGGCTGATCGAACTGCAAGTGTTCAAATGCTGCGCGTTGGTAGCTGCGCAACGGTATGCGTTATTCGTCGTGTTTACACCGGACGACCGTCGTTTTAGGTACTTCCGGTTGTCCAGCCGTCCGTGATTTTACCTATCGACCGATTCTTTCTTTTTCGTATATATTACGTTTTCGCGAGACAAATTGTTTCTTAACGCGTGTAGCGATTCGATTATGTCGGTATTATAACGTTACAGGTGAAGACTTTTTTGCATTGACGACAGAAGTATTGTAAGCTTCGGACTAATCGATGAGGGTAAAAAAAGGACGCCATATAAAAAGAGCGGGAAAGTTACAGTTAGGGAAGGGGAAAAAATGGAAGATTTGGTAGGAAAGGGAGGTTCATCTGTAATATCATACTGTAATGATTGCATTAATATTTTGGAGGTGGTATTGTTATTGATTTTTTATAGGTTCAGTAATTGGTTGTAGTAAGGAAGAAATACAATTAGAACAATTTTAATTAAATACAAAACGTAAATATTACGTTTGATGCAATTTAGAAACAGAATAATAATAAAAGATTTTATTTTATTTTTGTATGTATACATTTTGTACAAGTGATATTAATATTTTACTATGCATATATATTTATATAGAAAATGGAACACTTTTAATTATAAAAAATTTCAGTTACAAACATGAGTATTCATGTTAAATAGTAGGTGTTATACATATAAGAATAGAGATATGATTAGGCATAATTACACAAAGGAAGAGAACAATTTAATGTAAATAATTTTTATGATAAAATGATTTATAAACTATAAGAAAGATAATTATGCTAAATACAAATAGCATGTACAAACATGTATAAAATGTTATAAAAATAATGCCATTTAGTTATACACTTTTGTAATAATAATACATTCTCCTTTCTGACATATTAAATATATTATACATAACGATCGTTTGATTAACAATAATTCTTTCTTTCAAATAAAATCTATTTTACATTATTTTGTAACCGAACTATTGAAAAATTAAGGAACCACCAAAGCTAAGGATAGAAAAATAAAAATGTCAACATAGCGGAGATAGTTCATAAACAAATATGCTGTGATTAAAATCCCTATTATATGTGTCTAAATGTATAAATAGAAAATATCTACTTGCAACCTTCTATACCACGGGAAATGTGACAGGCCTCTTGCTCCAAAGAGTCTTTAATGTCAATCCTTAGAGTATAAACAACCATTACAGCCACTAAAATTGTCACTAGTATAGAGAAGAATAATGAATATTTCAAACAAGTGACATCACTTTGTAGTTTCGCATTACTTTCTGTCAACTGTATTACCTGTAAAATATCACTTCATTTATTCATGCAATAGGTAACATTATTAATCATGATATTATTTTATCACTCTAACTTACTCTAAAGAATATTTTAGCCATTTTTTTCTCATTTTCTGGCATTTTGGTTGATAATATAGGTTTTTGCGCCTCGTTGGTTTCAAATAGACCATCGCAACATCGTAGTTTATGTTGTTCCGTTGGTTGCTCGGACTAAAAATTATATATATTGATATACTGTAAAAATTTTCATAAAATTTTGATGTATTACCATTACCTTCCAAAGAGCAGCTACTTCTTGAGCCGGCATATTCCCGTTTTTCAGAGGAAGGCACATAACTAAAAATCCATCATTGTGTAGAAAACCACGTACGTTATACCCAGTTTGTAAAACAACTGAGATTGAACATTGTTCGAGGGGTTGCAAAACTCCTTTACTAGGTCGTACTCTGTACTTTTCAGGAGATGTTGTTTTTATCTAAAATAGGCATAATTACAGATTTCTAATATAAATAAATTTTCAATATAAAAAGAAAATTTGGATAATACCTTATAAGATAGAGGCTTGTCAGTGGTTGTGTTTTTAAGTGTAATTGTTCCAGAAATTTCATTCCCAGTTTTGTTAAATGTAATTGCTTTTGGTTCAACAGATAGTACTACAAAAAATGGTAGAAGACGTTGGTAGACAAAAGGAACACGAGTTTTATATTAATTATTCTTTGTAAACAATAATTACAAAACACTGTGAATTTAAATCATTTTATTACTTACATGCTTCTTCATTTACCTGATCGCTGAAACTAGTTGGTGATTGTTCTGTCAATGGAGAATTTTCTGCAAAGTGTACCTAAAATTTTGTGACATTGAACAATTATAATTAATTCTTTCAGGGTTAATCTTTTCGCTATTATAAGCCCTTATTTACCTTCTTGTTATCAAGTCTACCATTCATTGTAGCATCTATATTATTTTGTGTTTCTGGTACAAATTTGAAATCATAATCAATGGTACCACCCCAACATGTAAGTATATCATTGGGATCTACAAATTCTTGTATGTTAGTTTTATGCACAAACTTGATTTTTGGAATCGCTTTAGGTGGCAACCATGACTTTATAATTTTGAAAGTAGTATTTACTATCCATGGCATTTCAAAAATGATAATAAGGTTTAGAAAGTTTGGATAATAATTTTTACAAAGATTAATCAGATATCTAATAAACTCCATATCTAAGTTTAAAAGACCAGTGTCTGCCATATCAAAGAATAATGAGATTTGATTCCCATTTGTATATCTAAAACAATACAAAAAATTAATTTTTTTTTAATGAGCTTGCATATTACGTAAATTTTGTTTATGAATACCTTTCCAATCTCTCAAACCAATATACAACAAGCTTTTGTAGTTCATCAAAGTCTTTGCCTCCCTTTGTGTACAATTTACATTTAATAACAAACATGGTTTTACCATCTTTATCTCTGCCATAAATAAAACACAATCCAGCCTCTAAATAATGCCTTTTCACAGTATCTTCTGTAATCTCTGCAATTAAATATCATTGGTGCAATCACATTAAATAATCCATAAGTTACTAGATAAAGTCTCAAATATATCTTAATTCATATATAATTTACCATTTGCACCAAATTTTTTTCTCCAGCTACAAGTTTCCCATAACATATTAAGTGCATCTTGCACATTATACTCATGATGCTCTAAGAACCGTCTTAACCAATTATTATTCTCCTTTACTCTGGCAATATCTGCCGGATGAAATTCTCCTAAAATAATATTCAGGAGATCAATGAATAGAACCACAAAGCTTATACAATCTAACGTCCTTGTATAATTTGTTTAACTAATATGGAAAAAGTAAACAAAATACGGAATATTACTCTAATATACACTAAAATTACCTGTTCTTCCTGTATTAAATATATATGATAAAAAAGCATTGACCTTGTCACATGACAAGGCTCCAATTTTAATCTCTTGCTACTTAGTTGTTTCGCGTATACAATTAAAGAAAAGATAATTAACTTGATAAACTGAAAACAAAATATACATACTGGAATCTGGTGGGCCTTCGTCGTCCAATTTCCGAAAAAATCTGTCACGGAGGTCCGAAATCAATTCTGTTCGTTCTTCCATCTTCGGGTAACTTGCTGTTGGAAATAAAGCTTTTGACCGGCAGTGAACTATATAAAACGATATAACACGATAGCCATACGATAATTGTTTATTCGAACACCAGATCTGCGCGCTGAGTAATGCGCACGTTATTCTGATTTAGATCCAAATTATTAAGTTTATACATTCCATTTTCAGGGAGCTATTCAACGTGTTTCTTCATACGTGGACATTTCCGTATTGACTTAATGACATTCTTTAAACCTGCTTATAAGTGCTTCACGCAATTTGCAATGCAAAATATGCATGAAATCTTTTGTAAGTAATTCCAGAATGAATAGCGCACAGATTTACTTCCAATATGTCCAATGTTTGTTTAAGCCTGATTTTCATACGAATTGATGGAAGTAGATAAAATTTAACAAAAATAATTGAAGTTATAACACTTGAAGAACTTACTGTTTCCCCTATCGATTTTTTGTTTTAACTATTTATACGAGATCTGAGGATTTAGATAGAATTTAGTATAGTCTTCAATTGAAACTTGTGACAAATCTTACAGGGAATGAGGAAGAATAACATATTATTTTCATTGTATTTAAATCTGTTGTGTAATTTGTAAATAATCCGATTAGAAACAAAGAGGCAAATGAATGGGATGGATGTATTTCAGTTCAGAAACAAGCTTAGGGAATTGAACTAGGGAAATTTGGAGTGGTTAATAACCGTTATATAATTATACATGTCATTAATAATTGACTTTATCTACGGTAAATAACTGAAAATATTAATTGCATTTTAAACGCGAGATTGTTTCTTAGTATTACGAAATCATTATGCTGTTTAAATTATAGTAACTATTTTCTAGATAAAAAACAACTGATATGTAATAAGAATAAAAATTTGATATTATTGTATCAATAATGTATAGCAGGAAGGGTGTATGCATAAACGAAATAATCTTTTCCAATATACGTGCACGCAAAGGCACACTGTATACGATAATATAATATACTTATGCGGGCATTAAAATATACAACTAGTTTCATATCGTATGACAATATGTATATGTATATACAATATTTGACATGTCAAATAATTCACAAATAGTTTTGCTTTTCTCTCTTTTACACATATATCTTTCTTGTCAACAAATAACAAAGGCGCGAAATATGAAAGTTTTAATTTACGCGAAACAAAATTCTTGGAATACACGTGATTGAGTGTTATTCATCCTTTTTTTTTTAACAAGATTTTTATGATCAACCCGTGTTAACATAGATTCGTATCAAAACGATGGACATTTCCTCTCGCATCAATATTACTTCAATCGTGGTAGTAATCATGATACTGCCTTGATTGAAGAAAATATTTGATTAGTTCATCACTGCATTCAGTATTATTATGATAGATGTTAATATTTGTTGTTGTGTGTATGTATATGTGTGTGTGTGTCTATATATAACCCAGTCTGTAACTATCGTTATTAAAAATCATATATATGCATATATGTATGTATATATATATCCACACACATATTGTAATATGTATGTATATATTTATAAATACAGTTGGGGCTATCCCATTTTTTAATCTATCATAGTCCACTCTTATATTAATAAAGGCATGCTAAAATTGAGCAGATACTAAGGCATATATTTCTTAGGGTGATTTGTATTATAAATTTTTAGACTCTGCATATAAATTCTATTAAAAAATTAATTGGCATATACAATTCAGTAATTTGTACATATTATTATGCTAAAGCTGGGACAGAACTATTGGTATTATATTCGTGTGTTGTGCATGTATTAACAAATTTTTAGTATTATCATTTCTTGTTGCAAATAGTAATACAAATTTGAAAAAAGTTACGCTTTCCCTTATTCTTATAACGATATGTTACACGTAGAAGCATATTTTTAAGTGCCTTTATTATATTAGTTGCAGACTAGGTGAATCGATTAAAATAGGGTAGCCATTGTGAGTATATGTATATTTATCTCAGATTTATAAAACTCTTATGTGACATTAAGCTGTCATACAAGAGACCTCGAGTTTCACGAATAATCTAGTGGTTGAAGGCATCATTTGCATAACATAGAATAAGTTTGTATAAAATATTCAGAACACTGTAACATTCAGATGCCGTTCAAGAATTTACCACCAATTAATATCCGATTATTAGTAACATTATTTTCATTTAGGTCTGTCCCATTAGACATTATAGCGTATTACCTACAGATCTCAACAATTTGAAATTTTGATCGACAATTGGCTACTTATTCAATTTATTCACCTGCGTTATTTATAGGTATCCAAAATATTTACAACTTTACTCGCAGGTATTTCGATTTCTCGCTGCTCTTAAGGTTTAATCTCTCTCGCTTTCGCTCGCTCGTTCGCTCTCTTCGCAGTACATACAAGAGAATCCTGATTGAAACTACCAGTTTCATTTGACATTTTAATGTTGTTACTGATTTTCTGTACTAGTAAGATTTCCAATGTCTTCAATAACTGATCCACCATCTCCTTCTTCGCGTGTCATGCCTTCTATTGGAACTGGTGTATCTTCCACATTGGAGATATTACTGGATGGCAGCTGGCCTGGCGGTACTGCTTGTGGAGTGGAGGATGGGCCATTTTGAGCAGCTCCTTGCGGAAATCCCGTTTCTGCCGATACTAAATGCGATGGCATATGTGGCGAAGCAGTTTGAGATTTTCTACTTTTTTCACCTTTTCTCCACAGTGTTATTTCCTGAAAAAATTTATTTATTACAGATTAAATAAAAATATTTAAATATCAGCAAGATGCATATTTTTATACTTACTTGTTGTTTAAAATATCTACGGTCTTCCTCGTCCATAAGGACTAAATTGAGGTAGTATCTAACACTGAATTTCTTATTAATTTCTCGCATTGTGGGCGCCAAATCATACCCTGCTAGAAATACTCTTATTGGGATAGATTCACCTCGAACAGGTGCTCCATCCATTATTTCATATTTTGCTATAGTTTCATTTTCTGTGAACGTATGTGGTCCTGCAAATATATATTCTAATTATTACTTTGGTATAAATTACCGAAAAATGAGTATCCAAAAAACAAAAACTTTTTCCAATATAAATAATGAATTTTATACAAATCTGAAAATTAAAGCAACCAATGTAATTACTTCTGAAAGAATTAAATTAATATTTGTAAATAATACTGTACCAGAACCAGTTGTTTCTCTTTTTATTATGGCAATTTCCATGTGTTTAATTTTTATTCTAACCAGAAGAAAATATATTTTCCCAACAATGACATCCTTTAAGTGATACCTAATAAATTACAAAAATACATATAAAGTAGATGCATCAAAGTTGATTTTCAGTATACAAAATAACATTCCACAATAAATCCCAACTTACTTGCTTTTGTTATACTCAAATTCAATATGCAGACAGTCTTCAATTCCAACTTCCATTTTAATAGGATTGTTCATGTCTGGATAGGAACTAAGAGTGTGCACAACTAATTCAAGTTCTTTAACAATATCACTAAGTCTTCGAACAATTGTCACTTTGAGAAAATATCTTAGTCTCACATTAGATCCTGTGTAACTTTCAAATGGTTTTTCTACATTTGCAAACTCAAAGGTATAGAATGAATTATGTGTTAATTCTCCTGGCCTGGCCAATTCTTTAAGTAGGCTTGTGAATTCTTGACGGTTTGCTCTGTCATAATATAATTCAATTTGTCCAATAAATTCTACTTTTACACCCTGATGCTCCAATTTACCAGCCTTTCTGAGACTAATATTAATCTGTAAACAGTAATACAACGATTAAAATAGCTTTACTCGATTAAATAAGTTTACGACCCTGATTCAATAACTTAAATAATACAGTATTATTTATGCGAAAGATGCATTATTCCTATAGCCATGTTTGGTTTATGTACTTTTAGCTCTTTGCAAAACATGTGTGTACAACTGAAGATTATAGTGAGATAATCATAAAGAAAACATAGGAACAAAAAGAAGAAACCAATATATAGTAGAACACTTAAATGATTTGAGCTTGCACTTTACTTCGACACACATGAGATGTCGGATTAGTCATCACAGGTTACAAGTCACATTCCCCGCTGAACTGTATTACAGTACATACACAGTATTTAATTTAAAAAACATTCTTACTTTTCCAGAGACCGTTTCTCCGTCATAATATAACAAGTGGCGCTCTTTTTTGCCATCTTCAGATTTGATATCTGCAGTCTTCCTGTTCTCTGCACCATCCAGAGTGATCTCTATGTCAGCCGACTGGCCGAACCCAAAGAAACTCTACGATAGGAAAAATAGCTGGATAAATAAAAGAAAAACACCACGGGAAACCGTGAAATTTTCTGACGGGCACGTTTCCGATATTTGGAGGCGGATGATCTATTAATGAAATGTTCACGTACCATTTTTCGTAAAAAAGGAGTGACCTTGTACGGATGATCACACGGTTTCGCAGTAATCGTATTCGCGCCGATAACAACGACAGTGCAGAATCAATGAAAAATTCTCGGGGGCAACATTTTTTTTCGCGTAGAAACGAGAAAAGTTGGGTTATTTTTTGCCTGCTTCCTCCCAAAAGTCACAAGTAGCCAATATGGCCGCGCACTGTGGCCCCCACCCTTCTGCCGCGTACTGTCAAACTTGCGGTCGCGTGCGAGGAACACGACCGGACGACGTTCGCGAACCGGTGCTATCTAGTATTATTTACGTTCATTCTTCCCCATTTGATTCTTATCCCTTGTCTTAATTGGACAACGTCTGCGATACGATTGCCGCCGCGAGTACCTTCATTGAAAACATCTGCTCGATTAAATGCCAGGTGCGTTCGTAATACTGTTCAATGGCGTTCAGTTACTTAAGCGTTGCCGTTTAGAAACCGAACTGTCGTCAGCTACACGTGATAACGTGTCTCGAGTACCGTTTCCGATTCGTTTACCTTACGCTATATTTGAACCGTTATAAACAGGCGGTTCGCGGTTACCCGAAAGAAGTTATAAACGACCTACGCTATTGTTTATTAATAGACGTAAGCACCGAGTTAATTATGCGAAAGGTGACAAGAAAGAAATCGGTTCGATTATTCGGTAAATCGTTGTGTAGATATTAGGAGTGATACGATGGAGGAGATTGATGTTGACGCCGATACGCACTGTATAGTCATTATCGGCCTATGAGTAATGCTGTAAGTACTTGCTCAAATAGGTTACCTTTTATGCCACTGAGACAGAAATTTGTTAATTTCATTTCGATACGTAAATTGATAACAATTGTGTATTGATAAGATAGTATGATATAATGTATGATTAATTAAGCTTTCTATTGATCTTTATTTTAGATGGATAACCATGGTTATATTTGTAAACATTATTAGCACATGTTTGTACGATTAACATTTAAGGAATTAGGGGATAAGTATAAATCATGGATTATGATTACATGTCTTTTCAAAGAGAAAAGGATGTTCATAATAGATGTTACGGGGGCAGACTATGGTGTATTAAGGTATGTTTGAATATTTTATTTAGAAGGTTCTATAGGTCTTATACTCTTGAATTTGTTATAATATATTATGAAACATTCGTTGCAGGACATATGTGGAATTATATGTGCAATTTTAACATGGTTGTTGATAATTTATGCTGAATTTGTAGTAATGGCAGTTATTCTTATTCCTACAATAACTACTTTGTATTCTAGCTTAAATACAGCAATATTCCAGTTGCTATCTTTCTTAGCTTTTGCATCTCATTTGAGAACAATGTTTACAGATCCAGTAAGTAAACAGAATGATTTTGATGTGCTTTAAATGTAGATGTTATTGATTTGTTTAAGAAATGACTTTTACGTATAGGGTGCAGTTCCAAAAGGTAATGCTACTAAAGAAACAATAAAACAAATGGGATTTAGACATGGACAAGTCATTTTTAAATGTCCAAAGTGCTGCTCTATTAAGCCAGATAGAGCTCACCATTGTTCTGTTTGCCAAAGGTACAGTTTTTTAAAATAATGGAATAGAAGAGGCATAAATATAGCACAAATAGAATTTTTTATTTGCAGATGCATTAGAAAAATGGACCACCATTGTCCATGGGTTAATAACTGTGTTGGGGAAAATAATCAAAAGTATTTTGTACTATTTACTGTAAGTGTTGATATATAATACGCAGTATATGACAAATAGATTTCAAGTAATAAATTCGTTTTTAAATGTTTCAGTTCTATATAGCAGGAATGTCATTGCATTCTTTATTCTTATGTATACAACAATTTACTACATGTGTGAGACAAGAGTGGAAAGAATGTTCTACATTTAGTCCACCCGTAACAGTGGTGCTTTTACTATTCTTGGCCTTTGAAGCGCTTTTATTTGCTATTTTCACTGCTGTAATGTTGGGGACACAATTGCAAGCAATTTGGAATGACGAAACGGTACATAATTTAAACTGCATCGCAATTGAATTATATTCCTGTCAACTCTTCTATTTATTTTTTGTACTTCTCATATAGGGTATTGAACAACTCAAAAAGGAAGAAGCTAGATGGGTTCGTAATAGTAAATGGAAATCTATTCAAGCTGTATTTGGGAGGTTTTCATTAGCTTGGTTTTCACCTTTTACTTCACCCCCAAAGAGAAAAACAAAGCTAGATTCTTATTTATATTCTGTGTAATATTATGGTATATCCCAGGGATATTTAATATATGTAAATATATGAATTGATTGTGACGTATCACGAGGTCATGTACAATAGAACGTTTGTAATTTTGTACCATTAACTGACGTTTCGTTTTATTGTGACCACTTTTGGAAAGTACTTAAAAGAAGCGAGTAGCAATTGATATATATTTTAATTACAAAAAATATAAAGGTTCGTAAATTTGCGAGTATACTGAAGGAGTATACTTGTAAAACTTCTTACATTTAAATATTGGTATCGTTGTATTGCAATGATGACGCACTGAATTTTTTAAATGTTTTACATGTGATATTTGAATGTATTTGTTGTACTAGAATAATCTGCCTCATAAAAGTTAAGCTATAAATATATGCAATTGTATTATACATGACAAGAAGTACGTATATGGAACATGGCATTGAGTTTTGTATTGCTGAGTACAAAGGAAAACTTTTGCAAAATTTTAGACTCAACGTTTTGTACGTTTTAGCTAAATTATATTGCACATTGTGATACGTGAACATTGTATTTATTAATCTATCTATTTCGTTTATTCTAATCAGAAAGAAATTGTATTTGAATAAGAACGTAATTGTTCGATTAACTCGTAGCTTTCGATTAGACAATAATATCGGCTGTTCAGTGATTTGCAACAAGTTTTAACAAGGCATCTAATTTCTTGAAAAGGCATATCATAATTTAATTCCATTTTTGTATTCTTCCAGATCATATTTATATGAAGATACCTGATTTTTGTATAAATAAATTGTTTTACAGTTTCTTGTACTTTTAATATTTTTATATGACTATTTTGTAGGTAGTTTCAATCTTCGTGTAGCTATTTATTTCTCAATGATACTGAATAATAAAAATTGTTTATTCATTACGAAACTGCATTTAAACAATTAGTTAACGGTCGAAATATGGGCCTTAAATTGTTAGCCATTCAGTGGTGAAAATCATGAACTAACGTTTTCTTAAATTATCTAGGACTTGGAAAAAATTATTTATTTATTTGCAATTTGAGCTCATAGAATTATCATACAACCGATACAATTATTGTAAAGCATACTAACTGTTTATTTATTTAATTGGTGTATTTAAAGCACTTTTTATTTCATTATAAACAATTTTGACTGAATAGAATTCATAGTTATTGTAAAAACGGTTTTTGTAAAGTTGTGATCCACATCTTAGAATTATGGAATGTGCTCAAGCGCCAGAGGGAAGGGGGCTGTCAAAATGAGTTCGACGTTAGATGACGTTACCTATACTGTTTGTGAAAGCATTTATTTGTTTTTCCTACGTCAGATGACGCTAGTAGTGCTACTTTAAATATCTATATTTTGACTAAATTATTTAAATACTTTTTTTTACAATAAATACACAATTTTCATCACTGTAGTGTGTTGTAAAGTGGTACTATAATGTCTATAAGTTCCTAAGATCTGCAAGAAATAAGGCGTGTCAAAAAATGTTAAATGTAATAATTAATGCATTACATTTTTAATAACATACTTAACAGTCCTAACTGTTTACTTTTTTGATTAAAATTAAATGTATTTTTAGTTAATGTTTTCTTGTAACAGTAAATGATGAACAATAAACACTGCTATTTTATGGCCATATAATGAGCTGCAGAACATTCATAATAATTCTAGATCATTAGATTGTAATAATTATACATATAATTATACACACGAATTCGTTTTTATGCCAGATTATCTAACTCTTTAATTTAAATAGTTTCGTGCAGAAAATGAAGGTAAAAAAATGAATGAAACTTTCGTTTAGGTATACATTTTCATCTGAATACACAAAAAATGTAATAAAAAAAAAATAAACAAATACAGTTATAATGTGTCACATTTGCTCGTAACCCGTAAAATACATAGTGTCTTGCATGGGAACTTTACTGACATCGCTAGATCTGGCTGGCTAATACACGTCAGTAGTAGAATGATCCTCCAAGTCAGACACATTTCCCGCGCATTCTAACTGTCTTTAACAATTAATAACTCGGAAACGAAGGCCTCAAATGTAATTTCGTTATTTTTGATTCCAATTTTATTTTGACAAGTAAAATCATCCTTTGACATTTTTGACACCTAGTGACAGATACTCTGTATAACGCATACTTAGAACTTAAAATCTGAACCAAAGACAGGGGCGTTAGACCGTTTTTGATCCTCAATGTGGGGGCACTTACAGTGGCAAGGTCGTTAAACGCGTACAGATAGAGGAAACATTCTCGAGCAACGCTGTCGTGTACGATCGTTCGAGTGGCTTTCACTTTTGCTACGGTTGCTCGGTGAGTTTGAAGCATGGAAACTTGTCCGCGATTTTTAACGATACAAGCAACACCTTCGTACAGTTCAAAGTCAAGTTTATGTTTCTTTTATTGTTCATCGTATTTTATTATCGATTCTACGGTGGAAACATGCAAGTAGATATAACAAGTGATAATAATGCGAGTAGTAAAGCGTTATACCTGCTTTATATGATTATTAGTGAATAGAAGACAAATGAAAGTGAAAGTTAATTAATTAGTCATCTGTTCCATCGAATCTTGCCTCGACTTATATATTCAAATTTTGATATAACAGCATAATTAAGAGTTTGGAAGAACCGAGGATTAGCTAATTAGTCTGATTAACTAGGATTCGCATTGTGCTACATTTTTTACAAATTAACTTTTGGGCTACAAATACCAAACATTGAGTTACATGATCGATATATAGAAATAAAAAGGTGTCTGGAAAAGCGTCTGTTGTAATGACTCTGTAATTCGCTTTACAGTGATATCGAGCAATAGAAATTGTTTATTTATTGGTAAAAACCCGTTTTAAACATTTGCTTAGTTTGTGAGTGTTCAAACCCTTCCATCTAGCGGCGATTCTTGTGAACTAGATTAGTCACGTGTTGAGAACAATAGGTGGCGTGGATATAATTTATGAAAAACAGATATGTAAATTTCAATGAACTTTTCGAATTCTTGAGTTAGATGGAACATTTTTTAAATGTGGGAAAATTAAGATGTCTATTTCCGCTTTATTATTAGGCGAATCGAATATGCATTGAACTACAGTGATTATACAATATGGTACTATACAATCATAACAAATTCAATAAAGTGCAGAATCATCCAGAAAGAGATAAATAAAAAATGAAAAGAATGAAACACTCAGTCGTAATAGAAGCATTAATAAAAAATTAACGAGAGAAAAGCTATTGTATATTCTTATATTAATCTTACTATGAATCAAAAGAAGGAACAAAACAAATTGGCTCTTATTAAGAAATAAATAAAACTTACTGTTTGTTATAAGAAATAAATTAGTGAGATATTGAGTATTCGTTAGAAATGTTCTCACAATTAACTTGTTTACGAGAGATTTATAGTAAGGAATTAACATACGTAGACCTATCTTTATCTAAGTGATTCGGTATGTTAGACATGTTTAATAAGCCGTACCAGATATAGTGATCTGAAGGGAGATTAAACGTTGTTTGAGCACGAAATAATAGCGTTATTCGTGAAATTCTTATAATTACTATAAATCCTTCACGGGATCACCACTTTGTCATTGCATTAGCAAGACGCATTTCGCTTTAAAGTATTACCGATTTTATTATATTTTACTGATTGATTTTCTTTATTGCTACTTTTCTACACTTTGTAGAATAGTATTCTTTCTATCTTGCAAATTTTGCATTTTATGTAAACATGTGCATTTTCCTCTTTATTTCAGCAATTGAACCAAAGATCTACTACCAAGCAGAACTTGAAGTATGGCTTTAAAAAACATCTCTACCATGTCAGTGGTACGTTCTACATTATCTTTATTAGTCATTTTTTTACGCGTTGGTTTTTTGTTGTTTTTCTCAATAAGAAAACTACGGATCCTCAGAGAATGAATTGTTTATAAAATAATTGTAATATAAACCTTAAATAACTATAGATCTTAAAATTAGTTAAGAACAAACAGTACATTTCTAATTGTCAAGCAACTGTTCTGTTGTTCTTATTAGAATATTTAGAGAACTTTTTCTCTTCGAAAATTTAACACATAAAATGGGTACATATAGATTACTTAAAAACTAAAATAATACTAATTATTTAATAATTAAATATTTAAAAATTAAAAATCTGTTCGAAAATTCATTAGTAATGAATTCAAAATTTAAAACAATTATTTCACCGAAGAAGCTAAATTCTACTGACAAGTCCAGACATTTTCAGCGACATAAACCCTAAGTAAGTAATGTTTATAATTGCAGCATCTTTTGCTCCTATCCAGTCTAATGATGCACGTGCTAGCCTATGATCCAAATGACAAATCCCTGAAAGATATACTGCTGCCTGAGGGTCAGTTCGAGGCGTTTTACTTGAAAGGTTCGCAGGAGGAAGAACAGAACGCAGTAAGACCACCGCATCTTCACGGATCATTTCACCAGTACAAGAATCCCGCTTTGGTTGGCGCGCCGAACAGCGCCGCCTACGGTTTTCGCTTCGATGGAAAGCGCCGTTTCAATTACGATTAAACTACGTTTATCTTAGGGCCCGCGGAATGCGATTAAACGTTATAATCTTGACGGCGGATACGTTGAAATTAGTAATGCTTTTAAGTGCTGTTAGCGTCTAACCGCATGTATTATGCATTAGCGAGGTGCTATTTTCACGATTACCTCTTCGTTTCTCTTTTTAGCAATACTCTATTAAGCAATGTTTTCTCAAAGGAATGTTCTGTAACATTGTACGAAATAATTACGATTGTTTAAAATGTTAATGTATGCTTCGTTGTATGTATATTAAATTCAGCGCTGCTTTAATTTAACGAATTAACTGTACGGAAAATGTTTGACGTTGTAAAAGTACATCTCTTAAGATATGGCGTCTGTACGAAAATAAATTCTTATTATATGATTTATTTATGTATTAATTTTGTGCACGGACGAAAAATACTTCTGCTATTGCACGGCTAGGGTTACAGGGATCTACCATTTTGTCTGTATTTTATTAATAAATACAGTTTCAGTAGACACTGTGTTTAGATATAAAACTCATATTTATTAATATTTAAATGAATATTTAACGAAAAAAATAAGAAACCGTATATTGTGAGGGTTAAAATAACTGAATCTAAGAGATATTAATTTATATGAAATTCTTCAGGGAAGTCTGTATGTAAAACTCCATGTCTCCACATCCTGTATAGAAGTCGATTGCACACTATAAGATCTTTTTCAACACGTTTGAATCTAGTTTTCATCGGCTTTTTTTTATTGTTTTCAATAAGGTCTTGCTCAGTGTATTTGTAATGAGTCTTCTTAGCAGTCCCTTTTTTTCTCTTAATTTCCAGTTATGGTTACAGAGACGAGCTCGTTTGTTGAGACGAGTCCTCTGCTACTTTCCTTCCATGTCAATTAGCTGATGTATAAACTGGTCTGACCAGAGACGCGCACGCGCTACTTGGAAGTTTGGCGTTTTACCTTCACCGATTCTACATAAGGATCAGTGATATCTGTGCCTCGAAGTAGAAGTCCCTGCCATGTTTGTTTCTCGATAAGTACACGGGCAGATTCTGCCCAATTAAAGCAGAAGGGGAAATTCACTTTCATTGAGATAGTCTTTAGCAAAGGAAATCGTACGAAGTATATTTATCAGATACGTAGAATGTCAGAGAGCCTATACTACAGAGGAAGAGAGAAGGAAGATACTTTTACGCAGAAAGAAAAGTTTTACAAAAGAATAATATTTTATTTAGACAAGGGGCATCTACATTTCTAACTAAAGGAACTAGAAAAGTACTTAACTCTAACGACCGCCATATTTCACGCGAGCACCCTCACTCACAGCCTGTATTTCACCTAGATGTTATCGCAAGTCATATTTATGGGATGCCAGCCGATAATTACTAGCAATGCGAAATCATGCGACCTTTAGTGTTAGAAAGAAATAAAAATGATAAGTTACGCATTTACAGCCCTAGATAAACCAGGTGCATATCCAGGAATCTTTCTTGTCGTGGAGGGAGTTGGGAAGATTTTTGTGCAACAGTGCATTTTTTATTTTTCTTTCACGCGACTTGAAACTTGCGTGTAATTTATATTTTATTTTGCCCGTTAGGCATACAAATTACGAATAATTCGGTAATCGACAATACATAGCTACACTTGATTTTCGTACTTTTCATGGGTACACTGGATCCATTTTGCCTGCGACTATTTTCTTTTACTCTTCTAAGCTTTCAAAAAATCTGAAAGAATTCTGAGATACTTATTGAAGTTTCTATTTTAATATACTATCACTATTACTACTTCAGTCAAATGTTTGTAGTTTGTCTAATAAAATGAAGAAAAAGAAGTAAGATCCTGTTAAAAACTCAATTTGGAAAAAAATGGATTTGGATTAGTCTGGCTCACAGGTACAAATATTGTAACCACTAATAAGTCTAAATGATCAGTGAAGAAAGTTCTAATTAATTCTAGTTTAGACACAAGCTTCTATAACTGCTCAATCGTCCACAGTTTAGTGGCTATTTAAACATAAAGATCACTTCTCCAAGATAGCATTTTACAATAAAAAGATAAGCCAGACAGTACTTATACGCATGTTTCTGTATCATTAAAATGCCAACAGAAAATTACACGACTAAAACAGAGCAATCTGTGTTTCCAGATGTGTGACATATCCCCAAGTCTTCGGCTAAATACTACCAGTGGTTCCCTTTTTGCCAGGCGTACAAGTTAATTTCAAAGGAAATAATACGATGTGATGTTGACCGATTACTACTAATTATTTACTAACAGGCCAGGTCCGACGAGTTTTTTTTCCTTAGAGAAAACCGACAGCGCCGGTGGTGCATATGTACGCAAACAATGTTGTCAAGTCCAGTTTAACAGTGGAGCGTT
This sequence comes from Calliopsis andreniformis, assembly GCF_051401765.1. NCBI lineage: Eukaryota > Metazoa > Arthropoda > Insecta > Hymenoptera > Andrenidae > Calliopsis > Calliopsis andreniformis. The sequence goes on from NC_135063.1 coordinate 4,544,281, forward strand.
TCAGTCGCTCCGGGGAAGCTTTAAAAGACGTTGCAGATCTACGGACGCTCATCATAGTAGGATCGGTAGAGTGATCTAGTGGGACCAAGTGCGATCAGCAACATGAGAATTGCGCATGTGGTCACGGTGAGCGATCCAGTCGGTCTCGAAGGGTTGCGTGGTGAACAGTGCAAATATATTGTTGTGGATTCACTATTTATTTCAATTTTTTGCAAGTTTTTCCTTATATTTTTAGTTATCAACCATTTTGGAAAATATAAATCATGAATGTTCGGAATACCTTTTCGTGTTAAGTTGGTTTAAGTTCGATCGTCGTTTAATGGCGATTGTGTCGACGTGGAAATTCGTGACGTTTAATTGTTATAAAAATGGTGAAACATAATTGTATTAGAAGATAATCTGTCAGAATTAGGAATTTCTGATAGAAGTTTTAAGAATAGTGGAAGAAGAATGTTTGTAGTTCGTCAGTTTCTATTTCAAATATTGGCGTTTAAAAATTTAGACGATTGACCTAAACAGACTAGTGTGTTGACATTGTTTTATGCACTGATTGTTGTAAAGAATATATCGTTTTACCTAGAACAAGATTCAACATAGAACTCGGACACGCGCTGCTAAACAGTATTAATTCGCTGCTAACGTAAATATAATGTAGATTTGTAGTGGTTGAACTCCAATTACCAGCTTATGCTTTTCATCTTTTTCGTCTTAGTTCCTGCATTCAGTCCATTAGATTCAATTCTCTGACGCACACTTCCCCCGAACCTTACATTACCATTTAAATGCGCACAGAAACGGCCTAATAATTACCGCTCTTCTTACATCTTAAATTTGAGGAACAACTACGTACGTACAATTCTCATCCTGTTTCTATCATTACAGGCTTATGCTGCATTAATAACGGCATTCCACCGTGCAGAGACCGTAGAGACAGAAAGGTAATTTACAATTACTTAAATATATTAACTTAAACACCGTTAAATGCAACAAGGAAAGGAAACTTCACCTCTCCTTCTGATCTAGATCCACGAAAACCGACGACCACTTGTCGCAGCCTAAGGGCGAAGATGTCACCGATATTAGCGAAATAACATTCACTACTCTCCGACCGGAAGTGACTACCTTCAGTGAGAAGGCTCTCTGGAACATCTATCTTAACCCAAGGAAGCCTCTA